>NC_069499.1:47396164-47543664 GCF_027579735.1 Bombina bombina | reverse complement strand
CCTGGGTCCACAAAACATTGCATTGATACAATAGTGTACAATAAAATACAAAAACAATAATACACAATATATGCAAACATTTAACATAGAACAGGTAGGAGATATTTAATCAACCATGACAGGTGCATTCTGTTTTGAGATATGTATAGAGGGATCTCTTAAAGGATATTAGGCTTGGGGAAGGTTTGAAAGTGTGCGGGAGGCCGTTCCATAATTGTGGTGCTCTGTAGGAAAAGAAGGATCGAGCTGCTTTCTTTTTGTATTGAGGCAAGCTAAATAATGTGCTGGTACTGGATCGGAGGTTATAGGAGGTGGGAATAGCCGGGGAAGCATTCTGCTCAGGTAGGGTGGGAGCTTCCTAGAAAGGCTCTTAAACACAAGGCAGGAAAGATGGAGGGTGCGTCTGGATTCCAGCGTCAGCCAGTTTAGTTCTTTTAGCATGTCACAATGGTGGGTCCTGTAGTTACATTGTAGCACAAAGCGGCAGAATTAGTTATACAATGTATTAGGTTTATTAAGGTGAGTTTGCGGTGCAGGTGCGTACACTACGTCCCCATAATCCATGATAGGCATCAGCATTTGCTGTACAATCTTTTCCTTTACTGTAGGGCTGAGGCAAGATTTGTTTCTGTACAGGGCACCTAATTTTGGATAAAATTTAGATGCAAGTTTTTCTATGTGGAGGCCAAAAGATAGTTTAGAGTCTAACAACATACCCAAGTATTTGAAAGAGTGGACTGCGGTTAGTGTGCAATTGGATTTTGTTTTGATGCGTAGATGGGAATTTTGTAATTTGTATAATTTAGGACCCGTTCCAAAGATCATTGTGACAGTTTTGTCAGTGTTTAGGAAGAGTTTGTTTTTTGAGATCCACTTTTTTACCTCTGTGAACTGGTCTTGGAGCACTGCTTCAAGCTGCGGCAGATCAGATTTGTTTGCATAGATTACCGTGTTGTCTGCGTACATGTGTACAGTTGAGGATTTGCAGACATTAGGCAGACTATTTATAAATAATGTGAATAGTAGGGGGCCGAGAATGGAACCTTGGGGAACACCACATGTGATATACAAAAAAGAGGGGTGGGGTGTGAGGGCGCTAGTGAAAGCTTAAGAAATCTAAATGGTGAATATTTAACACAGTATGTGTCTATGTATTCAGTGTCTGCTCAAATAATTGCTTTAAATATATAAAACTAAAATTTCAGTGTTTGTTTATATAAATGCTGTGTAATAGTTTGTGTATTTTATAACGTTTTAAGATATATTATGACCATATATCATAATTTATGATAATTTAAATAAAGTGCACTGTGTGACAAATTTTCTGTAACCAAAAATTCTTTGATTTTTAATATACTTTGATTTTTAATATACACTGCTATATAGAATCAATATTTCTCTTGAAAATATCATACGTTTTAAACTTAGTTTTAACTTACAAATTCTAAGTATACCGATGTTCAAATATATATCTTCATTCAAATACTATATAGGTATTTCTCTTTTGTACAAATATATGCCAAAAGAACAACAAAAGAGGAGATTAAATGTTAATAAAAGTTATTTATTATAACAATATAAAAATCGAATTAAATAAAAGGGACGTCTCCCCAAAATTAAAAAATTAAAATAAAAACAGTATCTGTTAGCAGTAGATTCTGAATTCCTAATAATTTCTGCAACTCTATATAAACAAGGGAGTCTTTGCAATCAGGTTTCTAAGGATTTCCCATTGCCGTATTTTCTTAACAGAAATGTTTCTTATTATGGAAATTTAAAGTTGTACAAAGTCAGTAAGGTTTTGCAGTATGCAGTCCCAGACTTAGCGGTTCAAAGTGAGGTTAGATGAGTATTGTGATACTTAGCATATGAGTTACCTTCTCCCTTACAGCCGGTTTATTCACTGTTGTTTTCCTCGATGCGACTGTAAACTCAGACCCGCCGCATGTAGTCGGCGTCTGACGTCACTGTCTGGTCTTTGATCTTCTGAATCCGTTATTAAGTAACAGTTTGGCTCTTTAATTTTTCAGAGCCTCTGTGTTTCAAAAAATCCTGCACTTAGTGTTGTACACGCAGGAAAGAGATGCTTGAAAGATGTTATGTAGTAGTTGTTGGTAGTAAAAATAACCCGGGTTATACTGTCATAACACTTTTTCGATTGCTTAATTCAAAAGCTTGTAGAAAAGTCACTTAGTACCACTGAGGGTCACAGGAGTCACTGGAAGCCACCAAGGGTCACAAGGGTCGACGCGTTTCGCTCTTATTCAGAGCTTTATCAAGATACTTGTGAGTCCTGAGTGTAGATATTTATAGCTGGTGCCAGACTTTGATTGGTTATTGCTTCAATAGATTAAAGGTGGAATTTTTTTTTGCTCGCATTCTGTTAAGGTGGAATATTTGAAAAACTCATACTTGTATCACAATGAATAGTTGAACTCCCTTGTTTTACTATTACAGTGCTATTTTTGCTAGTAATGCTTAAATTATAAAGTGGATATAAAATAAAATATATGTTGCAAGGTAAAATATCATGAATTAAAATTAAACTTCAGATACATCAATTTATAATTATAAAATTAATCGGCCTATCCAATAGGTATTGCTCTAAAACCTAGGTAAAATATTACACATTCCATATTTTGGAGACTTTGCTGGGCCTAACAATAAAAATTAACTATATAATATAAAAATCCATAATTCATTATAAAAAGGTGAATATATATTATATACAATGTCTACTAATAATGTAGATTACTGTGAATTAAAGTATTGTTGGGGGGTGGTTTATGGTATTATTCCAATAGAAAGGGGGAAAGATCTAATTCAGAATTCAGGCCTCTGGGGTATAGTGTGTCATATTTATATATTAATTCTGCTTCCTTGATTAATAATTTCTTTTCAAGATTTCCTCCTCTCCAATGTTTGTGTACTTTTTTTAATCCCCAGTATAACAGGTCTTTGTTGTTCCCTTTATGGACTGTTTTAAAATGTTTGTAAAGATGTGTATCATCGATCCCATTTTTTATGTTATTTAGGTGTTCTCTGATTCTGTCCTTTACCATTCTTTTTGTTTCACCTAGATAGAAAAGGTTGCAAGAACATTTCAGGATATATATTACATTTTTCGTTGTGCACCTTATTGTATCTTTAATTGTGAAAGGTTTCTCTATTTTATTGATTTTAATATTATTTAGCTTTTTACTGTGTTTGCAGGCTTTACAGGAATAGCATGGAAAGAACCCTGCAATTCCTTTTCCATTCAGATCTTTTTGTTTCAGATATGTCTTTTTAGGTGGTTTGAACTCACTGGGAGCTAGTAAATTCTTCAGATTAGTAGCTTTTCTGAATATAAAATTTGGTGTTTCAGAGATCTTATCTCCCAAGATGTCATCTTCCTTAATAAGGTGCCAGTGTTTTTTTACTATTCTTTTTATTATATTATGATCATCATGATAATCAGTAATAAATGGTGTTTTTATTTTATCTTCAGGATTATTTTGTTTTTCTTTGTATGTTAATAGATTATCTCTTTCTGTATTCCTAGCTCTCTCTTCAGCTTTTTTAGTAGTTTCTCTATTATACCCTCTAGATAAAAATCTATCTGTTAATAATTTGGATTGATTTTCAAAGTCTATAGTTCTAGAACAATTTTTTTTTATTCTTAAGTATTGGCCTGTTGGAATACTTTTTTTCCAAGTTTCTAGATGACAACTTTTGGAGTGTATGTAGTTATTTGAGTCGGTTTTTTTAAAATGTGTTCTAGTTTCTATTATTTCATCTATAACCATAATTTCCAAATCTAAAAATGTTATCGAACTTTTACTCCAGTTAGACGTAAATTTTATACCTAAATTATTGGTGTTCATGTTGTTATACATTTTAGTTAAATCTTGTTCTGTTCCTTCCCAAATAATAAGCAGGTCGTCTATATACCTCTTGTAGAGCACAAGGTTTGCGCCATAGCTATTATCTCTGAAAAAATCATTTTCCCAGGAACCCATGAAGAGGTTGGCATAGCTAGGCGCAAACCTTGTGCCCATAGCCGTACCTTCTGTTTGTAAAAAAATTTTTGATTGAAGGAAAAATAATTATTTTCTAGAATGTATCTAATGCTTTTTAGAATAAAGGTTCTTTGTTGGTCTGTCATATTGGAATCTGATTTTAAGAAGGAATCAACTGCTTGTATGCCTTTGGAGTGATTAATAATAGTATACAATGAAGTGACATCGAAAGTGGCTAAAATCATATTATTTTTCCATTTAATGTTTTTTAATAAATTAAGGACCTGAGTTGAGTCTTTGAGATAAGATTTTAGCTCTTTTACGTGTTTTTGCAAAAAGGTGTCTACATATTTTGATAAATTTGCTGATGGGGAGTCGATACCAGAGATGATTGGTCTGCCGGGGGGGTTAACTAAACATTTGTGAATTTTTGGCAGAAAGTAAAATATTGGGATCCTAGGGAATTTTGGAGTTAAAAATTCTAGTTCTTTATTGTTAAGTATACCTGATGTCTTACCTTCTAATAATAGTTTATTGAGGTTTTTGTTGAATTTTTCTGTTGGATCTAGTTCTAATTTTATATAGGTTTTGTTATCGTTAAGAAGCCTATGTGCTTCTTTTAGATATTGTGTTGTGTCCATTAGGACAATCCCCCCACCCTTGTCCGCCGATTTTATTGTAATCTCTGTGTTATTTTGTAGATTCTCCATTACTTTTTTCTCTTTTAGACTCATATTGTATTTTTTTATTTTTGGTAGATTGCATTTTTGAATGTCTTTACAAACTAGTCTTTCAAAGGTTTCCAAATAATTACCTTTTTCATGAATCGGGTTAAATTTTGATTTTATCTTAAGATTAGTATGTTGAATACCATCTTGTTTCAAATCTAATTGCTTTTCTATGGGGTTTTTTAAAAAGAATCTTTTAATAGTTAGGTTTCTAACGAATTTTTTTGCATGGATATGAGAATTGAATTTGTTCATCCGTGTTGTTGGAGCGAAAGATAAGCCCAAACTTAGGACCCTTTCTTCTTCTTTATTTAAAATTTTACTACTTAAATTAAAAATACCCTGATTTTTGTTTATTTCAGCCTTTTTGCTTCGTTTTGACCTTCCTCTTCCTCTCTTTCCTCTAGGCTTCTTTTCTTTCTTGTATTTTGTTCTGTCTCTCGTCTGTTTAACTCCCTTGAGGTGCCCTCCTTTAGAGGGCTCCTCTCTAAAAAAACTGGTTCATTATTAGATTGATTATCTTTTATTGATTTGGCATTCCCAAGGGATTCATAACGATTATATGTTGGTGTCTCCCAGTATTGTTCTTGTTTGGAACTGTTCCTTCTATTTCTGTTTCTGGGATATTCCCAATTGTTGTGTCTATTTTGATTTTCCCTGTATGGGTGTTGCCTAAAGGTATTATGTTGAAATTCAGAATAGAAGTGTTCTCTATTTTGGTATCTTGGGAATCTTGGTCTGTCAGCTTGCCAATTTCTTTCATATAATCTATCATGTTCATAGTTGTTATTATAAGAATAATGGTTTCTTCTATTTTCTTGATCACTTCTTCTATTATTATATGAATGAAATGTTCTGATGGGTTTAGTTTGTTTGTATTCATGTTTATATTCATTCCTTTGTTCTTTATTGTGTGTGTGTTCTGATTCAATTTTATTAATATTTTCATTGGTTTTTGGGTTGTTATCATTGATGTCCCTTTCCATCTTATTCCATTTAGTTCTAAGAAGGTCTTTATTGAGATTGGATAGTTTTTCAATTATTATTTTTTGTTTTTCTTTATATTCATTACTGCTTTTTTTATCTTTCAATTTTTCTTTAATTTCTAAAATGTTTTGTTCAAACTCTACCAGTGTTTCTTTTCTTGATCTTTTTAGAATGTCAATAAGGGTATTAGAAGCTTTCTTTAATGTGTCTGTCCACTCAGCTTGTAGTGTATCAGTTAATTGAAATGTACAATTTTTACTTAGTTTTAAACCTCTTGGTATGATGTTTTTCGCTATATATTTATTTAGAAAAGTGAGTTCCATTTTTTGTTTTAATTCTTTGGTCATATATATTTCTAATTTTTGCATTAGGTCCGAAATTTTATCAGATGAATTATAGTCCATAGGTGGACTATTATTGTCATTCATTTCAAGGAATATTTGATCTCTAAAGTCAAATAGATCTTCCATATTAAAAATAAAATTAATAATAAGTGTGTGTCCTGCTGCTACTACTTTGTGAAGGAAAGGAGATTCAAGGTGTAAGTGAGATAAGTAGAGCGCTGGAAACAGTGATTCCAAACACCTCACAGTAAATAAGTCCTTCAGACTAATTTGTGTTATACAAAAAAGAGGGGTGGGGTGTGAGGGCGCTAGTGAAAGCTTAAGAAATCTAAATGGTGAATATTTAACACAGTATGTGTCTATGTATTCAGTGTCTGCTCAAATAATTGCTTTAAATATATAAAACTAAAATTTCAGTGTTTGTTTATATAAATGCTGTGTAATAGTTTGTGTATTTTATAACGTTTTAAGATATATTATGACCATATATCATAATTTATGATAATTTAAATAAAGTGCACTGTGTGACAAATTTTCTGTAACCAAAAATTCTTTGATTTTTAATATACTTTGATTTTTAATATACACTGCTATATAGAATCAATATTTCTCTTGAAAATATCATACGTTTTAAACTTAGTTTTAACTTACAAATTCTAAGTATACCGATGTTCAAATATATATCTTCATTCAAATACTATATAGGTATTTCTCTTTTGTACAAATATATGCCAAAAGAACAACAAAAGAGGAGATTAAATGTTAATAAAAGTTATTTATTATAACAATATAAAAATCGAATTAAATAAAAGGGACGTCTCCCCAAAATTAAAAAATTAAAATAAAAACAGTATCTGTTAGCAGTAGATTCTGAATTCCTAATAATTTCTGCAACTCTATATAAACAAGGGAGTCTTTGCAATCAGGTTTCTAAGGATTTCCCATTGCCGTATTTTCTTAACAGAAATGTTTCTTATTATGGAAATTTAAAGTTGTACAAAGTCAGTAAGGTTTTGCAGTATGCAGTCCCAGACTTAGCGGTTCAAAGTGAGGTTAGATGAGTATTGTGATACTTAGCATATGAGTTACCTTCTCCCTTACAGCCGGTTTATTCACTGCTGTTTTCCTCGATGCGACTGTAAACTCAGACCCGCCGCATGTAGTCGGCGTCTGACGTCACTGTCTGGTCTTTGATCTTCTGAATCCGTTATTAAGTAACAGTTTGGCTCTTTAATTTTTCAGAGCCTCTGTGTTTCAAAAAATCCTGCACTTAGTGTTGTACACGCAGGAAAGAGATGCTTGAAAGATGTTATGTAGTAGTTGTTGGTAGTAAAAATAACCCGGGTTATACTGTCATAACACTTTTTCGATTGCTTAATTCAAAAGCTTGTAGAAAAGTCACTTAGTACCACTGAGGGTCACAGGAGTCACTGGAAGCCACCAAGGGTCACAAGGGTCGACGCGTTTCGCTCTTATTCAGAGCTTTATCAAGATACTTGTGAGTCCTGAGTGTAGATATTTATAGCTGGTGCCAGACTTTGATTGGTTATTGCTTCAATAGATTAAAGGTGGAATTTTTTTTTGCTCGCATTCTGTTAAGGTGGAATATTTGAAAAACTCATACTTGTATCACAATGAATAGTTGAACTCCCTTGTTTTACTATTACAGTGCTATTTTTGCTAGTAATGCTTAAATTATAAAGTGGATATAAAATAAAATATATGTTGCAAGGTAAAATATCATGAATTAAAATTAAACTTCAGATACATCAATTTATAATTATAAAATTAATCGGCCTATCCAATAGGTATTGCTCTAAAACCTAGGTAAAATATTACACATTCCATATTTTGGAGACTTTGCTGGGCCTAACAATAAAAATTAACTATATAATATAAAAATCCATAATTCATTATAAAAAGGTGAATATATATTATATACAATGTCTACTAATAATGTAGATTACTGTGAATTAAAGTATTGTTGGGGGGTGGTTTATGGTATTATTCCAATAGAAAGGGGGAAAGATCTAATTCAGAATTCAGGCCTCTGGGGTATAGTGTGTCATATTTATATATTAATTCTGCTTCCTTGATTAATAATTTCTTTTCAAGATTTCCTCCTCTCCAATGTTTGTGTACTTTTTTTAATCCCCAGTATAACAGGTCTTTGTTGTTCCCTTTATGGACTGTTTTAAAATGTTTGTAAAGATGTGTATCATCGATCCCATTTTTTATGTTATTTAGGTGTTCTCTGATTCTGTCCTTTACCATTCTTTTTGTTTCACCTAGATAGAAAAGGTTGCAAGAACATTTCAGGATATATATTACATTTTTCGTTGTGCACCTTATTGTATCTTTAATTGTGAAAGGTTTCTCTATTTTATTGATTTTAATATTATTTAGCTTTTTACTGTGTTTGCAGGCTTTACAGGAATAGCATGGAAAGAACCCTGCAATTCCTTTTCCATTCAGATCTTTTTGTTTCAGATATGTCTTTTTAGGTGGTTTGAACTCACTGGGAGCTAGTAAATTCTTCAGATTAGTAGCTTTTCTGAATATAAAATTTGGTGTTTCAGAGATCTTATCTCCCAAGATGTCATCTTCCTTAATAAGGTGCCAGTGTTTTTTTACTATTCTTTTTATTATATTATGATCATCATGATAATCAGTAATAAATGGTGTTTTTATTTTATCTTCAGGATTATTTTGTTTTTCTTTGTATGTTAATAGATTATCTCTTTCTGTATTCCTAGCTCTCTCTTCAGCTTTTTTAGTAGTTTCTCTATTATACCCTCTAGATAAAAATCTATCTGTTAATAATTTGGATTGATTTTCAAAGTCTATAGTTCTAGAACAATTTTTTTTTTATTCTTAAGTATTGGCCTGTTGGAATACTTTTTTTCCAAGTTTCTAGATGACAACTTTTGGAGTGTATGTAGTTATTTGAGTCGGTTTTTTTAAAATGTGTTCTAGTTTCTATTATTTCATCTATAACCATAATTTCCAAATCTAAAAATGTTATCGAACTTTTACTCCAGTTAGACGTAAATTTTATACCTAAATTATTGGTGTTCATGTTGTTATACATTTTAGTTAAATCTTGTTCTGTTCCTTCCCAAATAATAAGCAGGTCGTCTATATACCTCTTGTAGAGCACAAGGTTTGCGCCATAGCTATTATCTCTGAAAAAATCATTTTCCCAGGAACCCATGAAGAGGTTGGCATAGCTAGGCGCAAACCTTGTGCCCATAGCCGTACCTTCTGTTTGTAAAAAAAATTTTTGATTGAAGGAAAAATAATTATTTTCTAGAATGTATCTAATGCTTTTTAGAATAAAGGTTCTTTGTTGGTCTGTCATATTGGAATCTGATTTTAAGAAGGAATCAACTGCTTGTATGCCTTTGGAGTGATTAATAATAGTATACAATGAAGTGACATCGAAAGTGGCTAAAATCATATTATTTTTCCATTTAATGTTTTTTAATAAATTAAGGACCTGAGTTGAGTCTTTGAGATAAGATTTTAGCTCTTTTACGTGTTTTTGCAAAAAGGTGTCTACATATTTTGATAAATTTGCTGATGGGGAGTCGATACCAGAGATGATTGGTCTGCCGGGGGGGTTAACTAAACATTTGTGAATTTTTGGCAGAAAGTAAAATATTGGGATCCTAGGGAATTTTGGAGTTAAAAATTCTAGTTCTTTATTGTTAAGTATACCTGATGTCTTACCTTCTAATAATAGTTTATTGAGGTTTTTGTTGAATTTTTCTGTTGGATCTAGTTCTAATTTTATATAGGTTTTGTTATCGTTAAGAAGCCTATGTGCTTCTTTTAGATATTGTGTTGTGTCCATTAGGACAATCCCCCCACCCTTGTCCGCCGATTTTATTGTAATCTCTGTGTTATTTTGTAGATTCTCCATTACTTTTTTCTCTTTTAGACTCATATTGTATTTTTTTATTTTTGGTAGATTGCATTTTTGAATGTCTTTACAAACTAGTCTTTCAAAGGTTTCCAAATAATTACCTTTTTCATGAATCGGGTTAAATTTTGATTTTATCTTAAGATTAGTATGTTGAATACCATCTTGTTTCAAATCTAATTGCTTTTCTATGGGGTTTTTTAAAAAGAATCTTTTAATAGTTAGGTTTCTAACGAATTTTTTTGCATGGATATGAGAATTGAATTTGTTCATCCGTGTTGTTGGAGCGAAAGATAAGCCCAAACTTAGGACCCTTTCTTCTTCTTTATTTAAAATTTTACTACTTAAATTAAAAATACCCTGATTTTTGTTTATTTCAGCCTTTTTGCTTCGTTTTGACCTTCCTCTTCCTCTCTTTCCTCTAGGCTTCTTTTCTTTCTTGTATTTTGTTCTGTCTCTCGTCTGTTTAACTCCCTTGAGGTGCCCTCCTTTAGAGGGCTCCTCTCTAAAAAAACTGGTTCATTATTAGATTGATTATCTTTTATTGATTTGGCATTCCCAAGGGATTCATAACGATTATATGTTGGTGTCTCCCAGTATTGTTCTTGTTTGGAACTGTTCCTTCTATTTCTGTTTCTGGGATATTCCCAATTGTTGTGTCTATTTTGATTTTCCCTGTATGGGTGTTGCCTAAAGGTATTATGTTGAAATTCAGAATAGAAGTGTTCTCTATTTTGGTATCTTGGGAATCTTGGTCTGTCAGCTTGCCAATTTCTTTCATATAATCTATCATGTTCATAGTTGTTATTATAAGAATAATGGTTTCTTCTATTTTCTTGATCACTTCTTCTATTATTATATGAATGAAATGTTCTGATGGGTTTAGTTTGTTTGTATTCATGTTTATATTCATTCCTTTGTTCTTTATTGTGTGTGTGTTCTGATTCAATTTTATTAATATTTTCATTGGTTTTTGGGTTGTTATCATTGATGTCCCTTTCCATCTTATTCCATTTAGTTCTAAGAAGGTCTTTATTGAGATTGGATAGTTTTTCAATTATTATTTTTTGTTTTTCTTTATATTCATTACTGCTTTTTTTATCTTTCAATTTTTCTTTAATTTCTAAAATGTTTTGTTCAATCTCTACCAGTGTTTCTTTTCTTGATCTTTTTAGAATGTCAATAAGGGTATTAGAAGCTTTCTTTAATGTGTCTGTCCACTCAGCTTGTAGTGTATCAGTTAATTGAAATGTACAATTTTTACTTAGTTTTAAACCTCTTGGTATGATGTTTTTCGCTATATATTTATTTAGAAAAGTGAGTTCCATTTTTTGTTTTAATTCTTTGGTCATATATATTTCTAATTTTTGCATTAGGTCCGAAATTTTATCAGATGAATTATAGTCCATAGGTGGACTATTATTGTCATTCATTTCAAGGAATATTTGATCTCTAAAGTCAAATAGATCTTCCATATTAAAAATAAAATTAATAATAAGTGTGTGTCCTGCTGCTACTACTTTGTGAAGGAAAGGAGATTCAAGGTGTAAGTGAGATAAGTAGAGCGCTGGAAACAGTGATTCCAAACACCTCACAGTAAATAAGTCCTTCAGACTAATTTGTGTTATACAAAAAAGAGGGGTGGGGTGTGAGGGCGCTAGTGAAAGCTTAAGAAATCTAAATGGTGAATATTTAACACAGTATGTGTCTATGTATTCAGTGTCTGCTCAAATAATTGCTTTAAATATATAAAACTAAAATTTCAGTGTTTGTTTATATAAATGCTGTGTAATAGTTTGTGTATTTTATAACGTTTTAAGATATATTATGACCATATATCATAATTTATGATAATTTAAATAAAGTGCACTGTGTGACAAATTTTCTGTAACCAAAAATTCTTTGATTTTTAATATACTTTGATTTTTAATATACACTGCTATATAGAATCAATATTTCTCTTGAAAATATCATACGTTTTAAACTTAGTTTTAACTTACAAATTCTAAGTATACCGATGTTCAAATATATATCTTCATTCAAATACTATATAGGTATTTCTCTTTTGTACAAATATATGCCAAAAGAACAACAAAAGAGGAGATTAAATGTTAATAAAAGTTATTTATTATAACAATATAAAAATCGAATTAAATAAAAGGGACGTCTCCCCAAAATTAAAAAATTAAAATAAAAACAGTATCTGTTAGCAGTAGATTCTGAATTCCTAATAATTTCTGCAACTCTATATAAACAAGGGAGTCTTTGCAATCAGGTTTCTAAGGATTTCCCATTGCCGTATTTTCTTAACAGAAATGTTTCTTATTATGGAAATTTAAAGTTGTACAAAGTCAGTAAGGTTTTGCAGTATGCAGTCCCAGACTTAGCGGTTCAAAGTGAGGTTAGATGAGTATTGTGATACTTAGCATATGAGTTACCTTCTCCCTTACAGCCGGTTTATTCACTGCTGTTTTCCTCGATGCGACTGTAAACTCAGACCCGCCGCATGTAGTCGGCGTCTGACGTCACTGTCTGGTCTTTGATCTTCTGAATCCGTTATTAAGTAACAGTTTGGCTCTTTAATTTTTCAGAGCCTCTGTGTTTCAAAAAATCCTGCACTTAGTGTTGTACACGCAGGAAAGAGATGCTTGAAAGATGTTATGTAGTAGTTGTTGGTAGTAAAAATAACCCGGGTTATACTGTCATAACACTTTTTCGATTGCTTAATTCAAAAGCTTGTAGAAAAGTCACTTAGTACCACTGAGGGTCACAGGAGTCACTGGAAGCCACCAAGGGTCACAAGGGTCGACGCGTTTCGCTCTTATTCAGAGCTTTATCAAGATACTTGTGAGTCCTGAGTGTAGATATTTATAGCTGGTGCCAGACTTTGATTGGTTATTGCTTCAATAGATTAAAGGTGGAATTTTTTTTTTTGCTCGCATTCTGTTAAGGTGGAATATTTGAAAAACTCATACTTGTATCACAATGAATAGTTGAACTCCCTTGTTTTACTATTACAGTGCTATTTTTGCTAGTAATGCTTAAATTATAAAGTGGATATAAAATAAAATATATGTTGCAAGGTAAAATATCATGAATTAAAATTAAACTTCAGATACATCAATTTATAATTATAAAATTAATCGGCCTATCCAATAGGTATTGCTCTAAAACCTAGGTAAAATATTACACATTCCATATTTTGGAGACTTTGCTGGGCCTAACAATAAAAATTAACTATATAATATAAAAATCCATAATTCATTATAAAAAGGTGAATATATATTATATACAATGTCTACTAATAATGTAGATTACTGTGAATTAAAGTATTGTTGGGGGGTGGTTTATGGTATTATTCCAATAGAAAGGGGGAAAGATCTAATTCAGAATTCAGGCCTCTGGGGTATAGTGTGTCATATTTATATATTAATTCTGCTTCCTTGATTAATAATTTCTTTTCAAGATTTCCTCCTCTCCAATGTTTGTGTACTTTTTTTAATCCCCAGTATAACAGGTCTTTGTTGTTCCCTTTATGGACTGTTTTAAAATGTTTGTAAAGATGTGTATCATCGATCCCATTTTTTATGTTATTTAGGTGTTCTCTGATTCTGTCCTTTACCATTCTTTTTGTTTCACCTAGATAGAAAAGGTTGCAAGAACATTTCAGGATATATATTACATTTTTCGTTGTGCACCTTATTGTATCTTTAATTGTGAAAGGTTTCTCTATTTTATTGATTTTAATATTATTTAGCTTTTTACTGTGTTTGCAGGCTTTACAGGAATAGCATGGAAAGAACCCTGCAATTCCTTTTCCATTCAGATCTTTTTGTTTCAGATATGTCTTTTTAGGTGGTTTGAACTCACTGGGAGCTAGTAAATTCTTCAGATTAGTAGCTTTTCTGAATATAAAATTTGCTGTTTCAGAGATCTTATCTCCCAAGATGTCATCTTCCTTAATAAGGTGCCAGTGTTTTTTTACTATTCTTTTTATTATATTATGATCATCATGATAATCAGTAATAAATGGTGTTTTTATTTTATCTTCAGGATTATTTTGTTTTTCTTTGTATGTTAATAGATTATCTCTTTCTGTATTCCTAGCTCTCTCTTCAGCTTTTTTAGTAGTTTCTCTATTATACCCTCTAGATAAAAATCTATCTGTTAATAATTTGGATTGATTTTCAAAGTCTATAGTTCTAGAACAATTTTTTTTTATTCTTAAGTATTGGCCTGTTGGAATACTTTTTTTCCAAGTTTCTAGATGACAACTTTTGGAGTGTATGTAGTTATTTGAGTCGGTTTTTTTAAAATGTGTTCTAGTTTCTATTATTTCATCTATAACCATAATTTCCAAATCTAAAAATGTTATCGAACTTTTACTCCAGTTAGACGTAAATTTTATACCTAAATTATTGGTGTTCATGTTGTTATACATTTTAGTTAAATCTTGTTCTGTTCCTTCCCAAATAATAAGCAGGTCGTCTATATACCTCTTGTAGAGCACAAGGTTTGCGCCATAGCTATTATCTCTGAAAAAATCATTTTCCCAGGAACCCATGAAGAGGTTGGCATAGCTAGGCGCAAACCTTGTGCCCATAGCCGTACCTTCTGTTTGTAAAAAAAATTTTTGATTGAAGGAAAAATAATTATTTTCTAGAATGTATCTAATGCTTTTTAGAATAAAGGTTCTTTGTTGGTCTGTCATATTGGAATCTGATTTTAAGAAGGAATCAACTGCTTGTATGCCTTTGGAGTGATTAATAATAGTATACAATGAAGTGACATCGAAAGTGGCTAAAATCATATTATTTTTCCATTTAATGTTTTTTAATAAATTAAGGACCTGAGTTGAGTCTTTGAGATAAGATTTTAGCTCTTTTACGTGTTTTTGCAAAAAGGTGTCTACATATTTTGATAAATTTGCTGATGGGGAGTCGATACCAGAGATGATTGGTCTGCCGGGGGGGTTAACTAAACATTTGTGAATTTTTGGCAGAAAGTAAAATATTGGGATCCTAGGGAATTTTGGAGTTAAAAATTCTAGTTCTTTATTGTTAAGTATACCTGATGTCTTACCTTCTAATAATAGTTTATTGAGGTTTTTGTTGAATTTTTCTGTTGGATCTAGTTCTAATTTTATATAGGTTTTGTTATCGTTAAGAAGCCTATGTGCTTCTTTTAGATATTGTGTTGTGTCCATTAGGACAATCCCCCCACCCTTGTCCGCCGATTTTATTGTAATCTCTGTGTTATTTTGTAGATTCTCCATTACTTTTTTCTCTTTTAGACTCATATTGTATTTTTTTATTTTTGGTAGATTGCATTTTTGAATGTCTTTACAAACTAGTCTTTCAAAGGTTTCCAAATAATTACCTTTTTCATGAATCGGGTTAAATTTTGATTTTATCTTAAGATTAGTATGTTGAATACCATCTTGTTTCAAATCTAATTGCTTTTCTATGGGGTTTTTTAAAAAGAATCTTTTAATAGTTAGGTTTCTAACGAATTTTTTTGCATGGATATGAGAATTGAATTTGTTCATCCGTGTTGTTGGAGCGAAAGATAAGCCCAAACTTAGGACCCTTTCTTCTTCTTTATTTAAAATTTTACTACTTAAATTAAAAATACCCTGATTTTTGTTTATTTCAGCCTTTTTGCTTCGTTTTGACCTTCCTCTTCCTCTCTTTCCTCTAGGCTTCTTTTCTTTCTTGTATTTTGTTCTGTCTCTCGTCTGTTTAACTCCCTTGAGGTGCCCTCCTTTAGAGGGCTCCTCTCTAAAAAAACTGGTTCATTATTAGATTGATTATCTTTTATTGATTTGGCATTCCCAAGGGATTCATAACGATTATATGTTGGTGTCTCCCAGTATTGTTCTTGTTTGGAACTGTTCCTTCTATTTCTGTTTCTGGGATATTCCCAATTGTTGTGTCTATTTTGATTTTCCCTGTATGGGTGTTGCCTAAAGGTATTATGTTGAAATTCAGAATAGAAGTGTTCTCTATTTTGGTATCTTGGGAATCTTGGTCTGTCAGCTTGCCAATTTCTTTCATATAATCTATCATGTTCATAGTTGTTATTATAAGAATAATGGTTTCTTCTATTTTCTTGATCACTTCTTCTATTATTATATGAATGAAATGTTCTGATGGGTTTAGTTTGTTTGTATTCATGTTTATATTCATTCCTTTGTTCTTTATTGTGTGTGTGTTCTGATTCAATTTTATTAATATTTTCATTGGTTTTTGGGTTGTTATCATTGATGTCCCTTTCCATCTTATTCCATTTAGTTCTAAGAAGGTCTTTATTGAGATTGGATAGTTTTTCAATTATTATTTTTTGTTTTTCTTTATATTCATTACTGCTTTTTTTATCTTTCAATTTTTCTTTAATTTCTAAAATGTTTTGTTCAATCTCTACCAGTGTTTCTTTTCTTGATCTTTTTAGAATGTCAATAAGGGTATTAGAAGCTTTCTTTAATGTGTCTGTCCACTCAGCTTGTAGTGTATCAGTTAATTGAAATGTACAATTTTTACTTAGTTTTAAACCTCTTGGTATGATGTTTTTCGCTATATATTTATTTAGAAAAGTGAGTTCCATTTTTTGTTTTAATTCTTTGGTCATATATATTTCTAATTTTTGCATTAGGTCCGAAATTTTATCAGATGAATTATAGTCCATAGGTGGACTATTATTGTCATTCATTTCAAGGAATATTTGATCTCTAAAGTCAAATAGATCTTCCATATTAAAAATAAAATTAATAATAAGTGTGTGTCCTGCTGCTACTACTTTGTGAAGGAAAGGAGATTCAAGGTGTAAGTGAGATAAGTAGAGCGCTGGAAACAGTGATTCCAAACACCTCACAGTAAATAAGTCCTTCAGACTAATTTGTGTTATACAAAAAAGAGGGGTGGGGTGTGAGGGCGCTAGTGAAAGCTTAAGAAATCTAAATGGTGAATATTTAACACAGTATGTGTCTATGTATTCAGTGTCTGCTCAAATAATTGCTTTAAATATATAAAACTAAAATTTCAGTGTTTGTTTATATAAATGCTGTGTAATAGTTTGTGTATTTTATAACGTTTTAAGATATATTATGACCATATATCATAATTTATGATAATTTAAATAAAGTGCACTGTGTGACAAATTTTCTGTAACCAAAAATTCTTTGATTTTTAATATACTTTGATTTTTAATATACACTGCTATATAGAATCAATATTTCTCTTGAAAATATCATACGTTTTAAACTTAGTTTTAACTTACAAATTCTAAGTATACCGATGTTCAAATATATATCTTCATTCAAATACTATATAGGTATTTCTCTTTTGTACAAATATATGCCAAAAGAACAACAAAAGAGGAGATTAAATGTTAATAAAAGTTATTTATTATAACAATATAAAAATCGAATTAAATAAAAGGGACGTCTCCCCAAAATTAAAAAATTAAAATAAAAACAGTATCTGTTAGCAGTAGATTCTGAATTCCTAATAATTTCTGCAACTCTATATAAACAAGGGAGTCTTTGCAATCAGGTTTCTAAGGATTTCCCATTGCCGTATTTTCTTAACAGAAATGTTTCTTATTATGGAAATTTAAAGTTGTACAAAGTCAGTAAGGTTTTGCAGTATGCAGTCCCAGACTTAGCGGTTCAAAGTGAGGTTAGATGAGTATTGTGATACTTAGCATATGAGTTACCTTCTCCCTTACATTTACAAACAGAAGGTACGGCTATGGGCACAAGGTTTGCGCCTAGCTATGCCAACCTCTTCATGGGTTCCTGGGAAAATGATTTTTTCAGAGATAATAGCTATGGCGCAAACCTTGTGCTCTACAAGAGGTATATAGACGACCTGCTTATTATTTGGGAAGGAACAGAACAAGATTTAACTAAAATGTATAACAACATGAACACCAATAATTTAGGTATAAAATTTACGTCTAACTGGAGTAAAAGTTCGATAACATTTTTAGATTTGGAAATTATGGTTATAGATGAAATAATAGAAACTAGAACACATTTTAAAAAAACCGACTCAAATAACTACATACACTCCAAAAGTTGTCATCTAGAAACTTGGAAAAAAAGTATTCCAACAGGCCAATACTTAAGAATAAAAAAAAATTGTTCTAGAACTATAGACTTTGAAAATCAATCCAAATTATTAACAGATAGATTTTTATCTAGAGGGTATAATAGAGAAACTACTAAAAAAGCTGAAGAGAGAGCTAGGAATACAGAAAGAGATAATCTATTAACATACAAAGAAAAACAAAATAATCCTGAAGATAAAATAAAAACACCATTTATTACTGATTATCATGATGATCATAATATAATAAAAAGAATAGTAAAAAAACACTGGCACCTTATTAAGGAAGATGACATCTTGGGAGATAAGATCTCTGAAACACCAAATTTTATATTCAGAAAAGCTACTAATCTGAAGAATTTACTAGCTCCCAGTGAGTTCAAACCACCTAAAAAGACATATCTGAAACAAAAAGATCTGAATGGAAAAGGAATTGCAGGGTTCTTTCCATGCTATTCCTGTAAAGCCTGCAAACACAGTAAAAAGCTAAATAATATTAAAATCAATAAAATAGAGAAACCTTTCACAATTAAAGATACAATAAGGTGCACAACGAAAAATGTAATATATATCCTGAAATGTTCTTGCAACCTTTTCTATCTAGGTGAAACAAAAAGAATGGTAAAGGACAGAATCAGAGAACACCTAAATAACATAAAAAATGGGATCGATGATACACATCTTTACAAACATTTTAAAACAGTCCATAAAGGGAACAACAAAGACCTGTTATACTGGGGATTAAAAAAAGTACACAAACATTGGAGAGGAGGAAATCTTGAAAAGAAATTATTAATCAAGGAAGCAGAATTAATATATAAATATGACACACTATACCCCAGAGGCCTGAATTCTGAATTAGATCTTTCCCCCTTTCTATTGGAATAATACCATAAACCACCCCCCAACAATACTTTAATTCACAGTAATCTACATTATTAGTAGACATTGTATATAATATATATTCACCTTTTTATAATGAATTATGGATTTTTATATTATATAGTTAATTTTTATTGTTAGGCCCAGCAAAGTCTCCAAAATATGGAATGTGTAATATTTTACCTAGGTTTTAGAGCAATACCTATTGGATAGGCCGATTAATTTTATAATTATAAATTGATGTATCTGAAGTTTAATTTTAATTCATGATATTTTACCTTGCAACATATATTTTATTTTATATCCACTTTATAATTTAAGCATTACTAGCAAAAATAGCACTGTAATAGTAAAACAAGGGAGTTCAACTATTCATTGTGATACAAGTATGAGTTTTTCAAATATTCCACCTTAACAGAATGCGAGCAAAAAAAAATTCCACCTTTAATCTATTGAAGCAATAACCAATCAAAGTCTGGCACCAGCTATAAATATCTACACTCAGGACTCACAAGTATCTTGATAAAGCTCTGAATAAGAGCGAAACGCGTCGACCCTTGTGACCCTTGGTGGCTTCCAGTGACTCCTGTGACCCTCAGTGGTACTAAGTGACTTTTCTACAAGCTTTTGAATTAAGCAATCGAAAAAGTGTTATGACAGTATAACCCGGGTTATTTTTACTACCAACAACTACTACATAACATCTTTCAAGCATCTCTTTCCTGCGTGTACAACACTAAGTGCAGGATTTTTTGAAACACAGAGGCTCTGAAAAATTAAAGAGCCAAACTGTTACTTAATAACGGATTCAGAAGATCAAAGACCAGACAGTGACGTCAGACGCCGACTACATGCGGCGGGTCTGAGTTTACAGTCGCATCGAGGAAAACAGCAGTGAATAAACCGGCTGTAAGGGAGAAGGTAACTCATATGCTAAGTATCACAATACTCATCTAACCTCACTTTGAACCGCTAAGTCTGGGACTGCATACTGCAAAACCTTACTGACTTTGTACAACTTTAAATTTCCATAATAAGAAACATTTCTGTTAAGAAAATACGGCAATGGGAAATCCTTAGAAACCTGATTGCAAAGACTCCCTTGTTTATATAGAGTTGCAGAAATTATTAGGAATTCAGAATCTACTGCTAACAGATACTGTTTTTATTTTAATTTTTTAATTTTGGGGAGACGTCCCTTTTATTTAATTCGATTTTTATATTGTTATAATAAATAACTTTTATTAACATTTAATCTCCTCTTTTGTTGTTCTTTTGGCATATATTTGTACAAAAGAGAAATACCTATATAGTATTTGAATGAAGATATATATTTGAACATCGGTATACTTAGAATTTGTAAGTTAAAACTAAGTTTAAAACGTATGATATTTTCAAGAGAAATATTGATTCTATATAGCAGTGTATATTAAAAATCAAAGTATATTAAAAATCAAAGAATTTTTGGTTACAGAAAATTTGTCACACAGTGCACTTTATTTAAATTATCATAAATTATGATATATGGTCATAATATATCTTAAAACGTTATAAAATACACAAACTATTACACAGCATTTATATAAACAAACACTGAAATTTTAGTTTTATATATTTAAAGCAATTATTTGAGCAGACACTGAATACATAGACACATACTGTGTTAAATATTCACCATTTAGATTTCTTAAGCTTTCACTAGCGCCCTCACACCCCACCCCTCTTTTTTGTATAACACAAATTAGTCTGAAGGACTTATTTACTGTGAGGTGTTTGGAATCACTGTTTCCAGCGCTCTACTTATCTCACTTACACCTTGAATCTCCTTTCCTTCACAAAGTAGTAGCAGCAGGACACACACTTATTATTAATTTTATTTTTAATATGGAAGATCTATTTGACTTTAGAGATCAAATATTCCTTGAAATGAATGACAATAATAGTCCACCTATGGACTATAATTCATCTGATAAAATTTCGGACCTAATGCAAAAATTAGAAATATATATGACCAAAGAATTAAAACAAAAAATGGAACTCACTTTTCTAAATAAATATATAGCGAAAAACATCATACCAAGAGGTTTAAAACTAAGTAAAAATTGTACATTTCAATTAACTGATACACTACAAGCTGAGTGGACAGACACATTAAAGAAAGCTTCTAATACCCTTATTGACATTCTAAAAAGATCAAGAAAAGAAACACTGGTAGAGATTGAACAAAACATTTTAGAAATTAAAGAAAAATTGAAAGATAAAAAAAGCAGTAATGAATATAAAGAAAAACAAAAAATAATAATTGAAAAACTATCCAATCTCAATAAAGACCTTCTTAGAACTAAATGGAATAAGATGGAAAGGGACATCAATGATAACAACCCAAAAACCAATGAAAATATTAATAAAATTGAATCAGAACACACACACAATAAAGAACAAAGGAATGAATATAAACATGAATACAAACAAACTAAACCCATCAGAACATTTCATTCATATAATAATAGAAGAAGTGATCAAGAAAATAGAAGAAACCATTATTCTTATAATAACAACTATGAACATGATAGATTATATGAAAGAAATTGGCAAGCTGACAGACCAAGATTCCCAAGATACCAAAATAGAGAACACTTCTATTCTGAATTTCAACATAATACCTTTAGGCAACACCCATACAGGGAAAATCAAAATAGACACAACAATTGGGAATATCCCAGAAACAGAAATAGAAGGAACAGTTCCAAACAAGAACAATACTGGGAGACACCAACATATAATCGTTATGAATCCCTTGGGAATGCCAAATCAATAAAAGATAATCAATCTAATAATGAACCAGTTTTTTTAGAGAGGAGCCCTCTAAAGGAGGGCACCTCAAGGGAGTTAAACAGACGAGAGACAGAACAAAATACAAGAAAGAAAAGAAGCCTAGAGGAAAGAGAGGAAGAGGAAGGTCAAAACGAAGCAAAAAGGCTGAAATAAACAAAAATCAGGGTATTTTTAATTTAAGTAGTAAAATTTTAAATAAAGAAGAAGAAAGGGTCCTAAGTTTGGGCTTATCTTTCGCTCCAACAACACGGATGAACAAATTCAATTCTCATATCCATGCAAAAAAATTCGTTAGAAACCTAACTATTAAAAGATTCTTTTTAAAAAACCCCATAGAAAAGCAATTAGATTTGAAACAAGATGGTATTCAACATACTAATCTTAAGATAAAATCAAAATTTAACCCGATTCATGAAAAAGGTAATTATTTGGAAACCTTTGAAAGACTAGTTTGTAAAGACATTCAAAAATGCAATCTACCAAAAATAAAAAAATACAATATGAGTCTAAAAGAGAAAAAAGTAATGGAGAATCTACAAAATAACACAGAGATTACAATAAAATCGGCGGACAAGGGTGGGGGGATTGTCCTAATGGACACAACACAATATCTAAAAGAAGCACATAGGCTTCTTAACGATAACAAAACCTATATAAAATTAGAACTAGATCCAACAGAAAAATTCAACAAAAACCTCAATAAACTATTATTAGAAGGTAAGACATCAGGTATACTTAACAATAAAGAACTAGAATTTTTAACTCCAAAATTCCCTAGGATCCCAATATTTTACTTTCTGCCAAAAATTCACAAATGTTTAGTTAACCCCCCCGGCAGACCAATCATCTCTGGTATCGACTCCCCATCAGCAAATTTATCAAAATATGTAGACACCTTTTTGCAAAAACACGTAAAAGAGCTAAAATCTTATCTCAAAGACTCAACTCAGGTCCTTAATTTATTAAAAAACATTAAATGGAAAAATAATATGATTTTAGCCACTTTCGATGTCACTTCATTGTATACTATTATTAATCACTCCAAAGGCATACAAGCAGTTG
Source organism: Bombina bombina (assembly GCF_027579735.1). NCBI lineage: Eukaryota > Metazoa > Chordata > Amphibia > Anura > Bombinatoridae > Bombina > Bombina bombina. Next base: position 47,520,792 of record NC_069499.1, on the reverse strand, counting down.
ATTCCTTCTTAAAATCAGATTCCAATATGACAGACCAACAAAGAACCTTTATTCTAAAAAGCATTAGATACATTCTAGAAAATAATTATTTTTCCTTCAATCAAAAATTTTTTTTACAAACAGAAGGTACGGCTATGGGCACAAGGTTTGCGCCTAGCTATGCCAACCTCTTCATGGGTTCCTGGGAAAATGATTTTTTCAGAGATAATAGCTATGGCGCAAACCTTGTGCTCTACAAGAGGTATATAGACGACCTGCTTATTATTTGGGAAGGAACAGAACAAGATTTAACTAAAATGTATAACAACATGAACACCAATAATTTAGGTATAAAATTTACGTCTAACTGGAGTAAAAGTTCGATAACATTTTTAGATTTGGAAATTATGGTTATAGATGAAATAATAGAAACTAGAACACATTTTAAAAAAACCGACTCAAATAACTACATACACTCCAAAAGTTGTCATCTAGAAACTTGGAAAAAAAGTATTCCAACAGGCCAATACTTAAGAATAAAAAAAAAATTGTTCTAGAACTATAGACTTTGAAAATCAATCCAAATTATTAACAGATAGATTTTTATCTAGAGGGTATAATAGAGAAACTACTAAAAAAGCTGAAGAGAGAGCTAGGAATACAGAAAGAGATAATCTATTAACATACAAAGAAAAACAAAATAATCCTGAAGATAAAATAAAAACACCATTTATTACTGATTATCATGATGATCATAATATAATAAAAAGAATAGTAAAAAAACACTGGCACCTTATTAAGGAAGATGACATCTTGGGAGATAAGATCTCTGAAACACCAAATTTTATATTCAGAAAAGCTACTAATCTGAAGAATTTACTAGCTCCCAGTGAGTTCAAACCACCTAAAAAGACATATCTGAAACAAAAAGATCTGAATGGAAAAGGAATTGCAGGGTTCTTTCCATGCTATTCCTGTAAAGCCTGCAAACACAGTAAAAAGCTAAATAATATTAAAATCAATAAAATAGAGAAACCTTTCACAATTAAAGATACAATAAGGTGCACAACGAAAAATGTAATATATATCCTGAAATGTTCTTGCAACCTTTTCTATCTAGGTGAAACAAAAAGAATGGTAAAGGACAGAATCAGAGAACACCTAAATAACATAAAAAATGGGATCGATGATACACATCTTTACAAACATTTTAAAACAGTCCATAAAGGGAACAACAAAGACCTGTTATACTGGGGATTAAAAAAAGTACACAAACATTGGAGAGGAGGAAATCTTGAAAAGAAATTATTAATCAAGGAAGCAGAATTAATATATAAATATGACACACTATACCCCAGAGGCCTGAATTCTGAATTAGATCTTTCCCCCTTTCTATTGGAATAATACCATAAACCACCCCCCAACAATACTTTAATTCACAGTAATCTACATTATTAGTAGACATTGTATATAATATATATTCACCTTTTTATAATGAATTATGGATTTTTATATTATATAGTTAATTTTTATTGTTAGGCCCAGCAAAGTCTCCAAAATATGGAATGTGTAATATTTTACCTAGGTTTTAGAGCAATACCTATTGGATAGGCCGATTAATTTTATAATTATAAATTGATGTATCTGAAGTTTAATTTTAATTCATGATATTTTACCTTGCAACATATATTTTATTTTATATCCACTTTATAATTTAAGCATTACTAGCAAAAATAGCACTGTAATAGTAAAACAAGGGAGTTCAACTATTCATTGTGATACAAGTATGAGTTTTTCAAATATTCCACCTTAACAGAATGCGAGCAAAAAAAAATTCCACCTTTAATCTATTGAAGCAATAACCAATCAAAGTCTGGCACCAGCTATAAATATCTACACTCAGGACTCACAAGTATCTTGATAAAGCTCTGAATAAGAGCGAAACGCGTCGACCCTTGTGACCCTTGGTGGCTTCCAGTGACTCCTGTGACCCTCAGTGGTACTAAGTGACTTTTCTACAAGCTTTTGAATTAAGCAATCGAAAAAGTGTTATGACAGTATAACCCGGGTTATTTTTACTACCAACAACTACTACATAACATCTTTCAAGCATCTCTTTCCTGCGTGTACAACACTAAGTGCAGGATTTTTTGAAACACAGAGGCTCTGAAAAATTAAAGAGCCAAACTGTTACTTAATAACGGATTCAGAAGATCAAAGACCAGACAGTGACGTCAGACGCCGACTACATGCGGCGGGTCTGAGTTTACAGTCGCATCGAGGAAAACAGCAGTGAATAAACCGGCTGTAAGGGAGAAGGTAACTCATATGCTAAGTATCACAATACTCATCTAACCTCACTTTGAACCGCTAAGTCTGGGACTGCATACTGCAAAACCTTACTGACTTTGTACAACTTTAAATTTCCATAATAAGAAACATTTCTGTTAAGAAAATACGGCAATGGGAAATCCTTAGAAACCTGATTGCAAAGACTCCCTTGTTTATATAGAGTTGCAGAAATTATTAGGAATTCAGAATCTACTGCTAACAGATACTGTTTTTATTTTAATTTTTTAATTTTGGGGAGACGTCCCTTTTATTTAATTCGATTTTTATATTGTTATAATAAATAACTTTTATTAACATTTAATCTCCTCTTTTGTTGTTCTTTTGGCATATATTTGTACAAAAGAGAAATACCTATATAGTATTTGAATGAAGATATATATTTGAACATCGGTATACTTAGAATTTGTAAGTTAAAACTAAGTTTAAAACGTATGATATTTTCAAGAGAAATATTGATTCTATATAGCAGTGTATATTAAAAATCAAAGTATATTAAAAATCAAAGAATTTTTGGTTACAGAAAATTTGTCACACAGTGCACTTTATTTAAATTATCATAAATTATGATATATGGTCATAATATATCTTAAAACGTTATAAAATACACAAACTATTACACAGCATTTATATAAACAAACACTGAAATTTTAGTTTTATATATTTAAAGCAATTATTTGAGCAGACACTGAATACATAGACACATACTGTGTTAAATATTCACCATTTAGATTTCTTAAGCTTTCACTAGCGCCCTCACACCCCACCCCTCTTTTTTGTATAACACAAATTAGTCTGAAGGACTTATTTACTGTGAGGTGTTTGGAATCACTGTTTCCAGCGCTCTACTTATCTCACTTACACCTTGAACACCACATGTGACTGGGAGAGGGAGGGAGTCACTGTTAGAAATGGAGACATATTGTGATCGATCCGATACATATGATCTAAACCAGGTTAACGGACGATCAGCAATACCAGAGTTTTTTAGTTTGAGCAGTATGTCGTGGTCTACTGTGTCAAAAGCCTTTGCAAAATCAAGGAAAATAGCTCCAGTTAGGTCTCCTTGTTCCATGCCAGTTTGGATGTTGTTGCAAACTTTTAGGAGGGCAGTTGTAGTGGAGTGATTTGGTCGAAAACCTGATTGATCAGGGGTCAGATAGTTAGGAAATTGGTAATACTCGCATAATTGCATATGGACGCATTTTTCTAAGGTTTTTGACAATACTGGGAGCAATGATATAGGGCGATAGTTAGAAACCAAGGTTAACTCCCCACTTTTATGAATAGGCATTACTCTTGCAGTTTTCCAGAGTTTGGGTATGTATCCAGACATCAATGATTTGTTAATTAGGGTTGTGACAGGCTTAGCAATTGCCGGCACACTGAGCTTCAACAGCATTGCTGGGATTTGATCAGGTCCAGACTGGTTTTTCATTTTTAGATTTTTAAGGTGTTTCTTAATGACATTGATGGGTACAGGTCTAAAATTGAACTTCTCTATATTGGGTCTTTGCTGTTTTAGTGGGGCCTGATCCACATTTGTAGTTTCAGGATGCGTGCCATTTATTAGTTTGTCAATCAGGGTGGTGGAGCATCTGACAAAATAATTGTTAAAGGCATTTGCTACTTCTAAGGGGAGTTGCAGGTTTTGGTTATCCACATTGACAGTGGAGGGTTGGGAGTGGATTGGTGGATTTTGTAAGTTATTTACGAGTTTCCAAAACTTTCTAGGGTTAGATATGTTATTGTTCAGATTTTCACAGAAATATTTGGCCTTGGCCAATTTTGTTTGTTTAGTGCATATATTTCGCCATTGTCTATATACACAGTGATCGTTCATAGAGCCAGTATGCTTGAACTTTGACCACAATGAATCCCGAAATTGGTACATTTGAATGAGGTCAGCTGTGATCCAATTCAAGTGTGCTTCTTTTACTCTCACCTTACGCAGCGGGGCATGTAAATTCCAAACTTGTAGGAGTTCAGACTGAAAGAATTCAACTGCAGAGTCTATTTCTGGGATTAGGTTTAATCTGTGCCAGGGTAGGTTCTTGATGTCATTTAGAAATGATTGGATATCAAATTTTTTGAAGGACCTGGTGATTTTAACCTTGGGAGAGGATTTAGTTGCCTTTATTTTGCGCATGCAGTACACTAAGCAGTGGTCACTGAAATTGTTAGGGAGAACACCTGCCTCCTGGATTTGGTCGGGAGAAGTGGAGAGAATCCAGTTGAGCAGGGTATGATTATGGCTTTTGATGTTTATGCGAATTGGGGAGGAGATTAATTGCATTAGCTGCAAAGATTTAAACAGCGAGCGACAACTGTTATTTTTTGGATTCAGCCAATCAATGTTAAAATCTCCAAAAACCAACATTTCACTTTCACCTTTTTGGGTTTTGAGCTATGGATTCACTAAGGAGATGTGCTATGTCTGAAATGGATGGCACAGGGGAGCAAGGTGGGCGGTAGATTCCTGCAAAAATGATTGATTTACTGCACTGGATCTCAATTTTGCCAGAAAGGAAATCAAAGGTGGCAGGAGAGCTAGATTTTTCTATGGGGGTGAACTTTGTGGAATTGTCAACATAAATTACAATGCCGCCTCCTTTCTTTGCTCAATTCTATGGCATGAATACCCATGTATTGCAATGGCAGAGTCAGGTATTTTTGCAGTTAGCCACTATTCAGAGTTCACAATGATTTTGGGCTTGTATTGTAAACACCAAGCTTGCAGTGCATCGATTTTTGGTAGTAAGCTGCGGATATTACAGTGCACAAAGGAGAGGCCTTTTTTAGCTGGAAGGCTAGGAATGAAATTTGCTGGGGGACGAGGGTTAGACTCATTTGCCAGGGCAAGTAACATAAGGCATAGGAATTTGGACATAGTTTTTGTTTGGCCATATAGTGAATGGGATACTTTATAATTTTGTGAGGTGGGGGTAGGAGGGTTATTTTTTATAACTCTCCACCAGCACTCAGCAGATAAGTTACAGCAATAAAGCAGGCCATGGTATATGATAATTTGTTTTCCAGTTTGAGGTGTGTGCTTATGGCGGTAATGATGTGAACAAAGGGTGAGAAAAGGGTTGTCACAAATATCAGTATGGTCATATTTGGTTAGTGCTATGAGGTGTGTAGATGAAAATAAAACAAAAATAGTACAATATAAAAAAATAAAGAAATATATATATATATATATATATATATATGTATACTCTATCGATGTGGGATATATAGCTATTTGTAGGGAGAGAGGGTATGTATTCTAAAGGGTTAAGTGAATGGAAGGATGTGCTGATCAGTGTTTACAGCTGTCAGTTTAGGAGAATGAAAGTTGTGTGGGAGACTATAAATGAGTGATTGAGCTTGGGGAGGGTGGGGTGAGGGGTGGGATGGGAGGTAAACTACCTGTTGCAAAAGACTGTGTGTCAGCTGAAGTAAGTTGGTCTGTGAATTTTCTTAAAAGACTGTGGCAAAATGCTTTAAAATTCAGCTGGGGAGAGAGATATATTACTGTTAGATTGCCCTGCAAAAAAAGTTAAGGGAGGGGGTATCTATGGACATTTGAGCTAGGAGTCATACAGGCAAAAAACACAGGAAAAGTTCACAAATTACAGAGAAAAGAGAGGTATCCTTTGAGGAAAATAAAACCATTAAACAAGCAAGATATATGGTCCATCAATGTGCTCCAATATGCATTTAAAATAAAGAATAAAAAGAATAGCCAATTCAAAAGATGCTTAAAGGGATATGAAACGCAACATATTTTTTAATGAAAAGGAATTATTCTGTGTCATTCCATTTAAAGCAAATTCAGAAAGATTTATTTTTGACTTAAGTAAAAGTAACATATACAACACTTAAAACCCAGAACTAATGAATACACAACACTTACATAAAGGAGCCTTCAAATACAAGGACCCAAAAGTCTGGAACCAATGCACTCAAAAGAATAACAATAATAAAGCAAGGAGTGTAGATTCAAAAAGATATCCAAAAATTAACAATTTACTAAATAGTAGTAAAAGTAACATGAATTGCAAATGTAAAGGAATATGAGACTCCATTGTTATGTCCCAATCTTATCACTAACAGCCCAAGTGTACTGTACATAATATAATGCAGCTTTGCCCCAGCTTCACAGCGACTCCCCAGATCTGCCTGACTAACCTACCTCCATCTTATCCCAGATAACCTCCGGGAAATGTTGTGAGGTTGTTTTATTTGTGTTGCTTTTTTATTATTACCTCTTTTGGGTTAAATCCAAATGTTCAGATGATGGGATGCTAAAATGTCATGCGGTGGTTTGATTCTATATTCTGCAAAGGTTTTTATGATTGTTTACTACACATTTTCAAACTGTCCTGCCACTGCAAGACAGAGCATCCTGCACCCATCCCGGGGTCACATAAACAGCCTACACCCCAACCAGAAATGCCAAGCGCCATACATAGACCAACCTACATAACCAAGACCTCCTGTTCTCACATTCAAACTGTCCTAAAACTGCATGACAGACCATCCTGTACATAGACCATACATACTTCAGACCATATAGATGAATTTAAAACCAATACAATATTAACATCCAAATCTTCAGAAATAAATCAACCTAAGAGAATTTCAGTATTTAGTAAACAAACTTATACTGATAAAAGTTTTTTAGACATAACAGAGACACTCAAGCCACTACAAATCAATTTAGAAATCATGAAAACCCAAATGTAAAAAGAAGAAAGGATTTCCATGATAGATATAATAATTTGAATCAGACACAACAGAGATATTCTAGACCCTATAATTCACATCACAACACAGAAGACTGATATACATCTCTGAATCAAAACAGAGATCAAGGATATTATAAAAATTGTTCAGAGATGGGGGGCGGAGCCAACTAACGAAGCAGCAGGACGTGTCTCCTTAGAGCTCCTGATGTTTAATTAAATATATCAATATATAGAACGTGTGAATTGTTCTTGTATCACACATTATGCCTCAATGAACCGTGGAGAACTAAATACTCGAACCAAAGAAATAGAGAGCACGATTATAGTTGCTTTAGGGGCATAAAAATTCCTGGACTGCTGTGAGGAAGGTACGTGGCAAACCGCCATTTTAAAGATCTACGCACTACATTTTACACTGGAAATTCAGCCGTCTATCGCACTATGGAGAGACAGGCAATATCGATACTGCGCAACTTAATGTTCAAACTAGATGCTCATAAATCTGACCTCAGTGAGGCCCTCGACGCAGCTATGAACAGGACCCAGGAGGTGACTTTGGTAAGTGGATCAGTGGGATACGCTAGAGATGAACTATCAGATATACCGCATATGAGTTGCGATGTCTCTCACTACACAGAGGACGCTTACAGGGAAGGCATGCGATGCCATGAGACCTACATAAAAACATCAAACGTGCTATACAACTCCCCAAGTTACCCACAGCCCATTGGGGCTACCACAGAGGAGACTTGTTCTTTGTTTCCGGAACCTGGGTCTCTGCTAACCTTAGCAACACTTCGCACCAGAGGCGACTTACCGGACTTACCAGCTAGATCGTTGTCAAAGTCTAAGCCTCGCTCCAAATGCTCACAGCTATCCTTTCACTATACCCCTTCTGCGCTCAGCCTCAACCTGTTTGTTCAGCTGTCCGGTCAGTTTGCGGCTCCTTTCATCAGCCCACAGGTTTGGTCTCCACAACTAAGATTCTTTCCACATACTCTGACCGGCCCAGACCAACTACTTAGAAGTGGAGTTGGTTAAGTTGCACACATGGGAACATTTCTCAATGGACGGCTCAAGCTCTCACAATAATTATTGTATTTATTATTGGGAACATAATGTGACTAATCTTCCATCTTTGTGCTCACACAGACTAGGACAGAGAAGCAAGCAAGTTTAACATTTTATTGGATTGCATAGTTTGTTCAGTCCTATGATTCATCTATAGCTTCTATTCCTCTATTTGTACTTTTTTTTAGCTATGATGTGTATATGCCGCTGTGTTTGTCTACTAGGTGGAAGTCCCAGTATATGAACCATGTCTTGCCCTCCTCGGCCACCAGTAATACTCATTAACATAGCAGATTTGTACGCACTATTTTCCAATGTCCCCTCATAAATATCATTAGTTATATGCTGAGAGTTGCTTGTATTAGCTGCCATTGTACTGTCACATATGTTTAATTCAGCCCAAGAGTGTATATGAGACTCTCCTCTGCTAAACTTTATATCTAAGGTTAAAATGACTTTTGAGACACGACTAGATTCACTCAAATAGAGGTTATATACCTCAAAACTTTATAAAATTATTTGTTGTGTTTTAGTTTTCACATTTTTCTGCAACGTTTAGTTTAAGGAGATCTGAATATATTAGCTAGATTTGACATATGTAAACAACTCTTAACATTAGTTTTCATTTCTTGTCAGACACATGCTTAACTCTGGTCTTGTTAAACTCTCTTACCAGTAGCTGCCTACATAGCTGCAGATATTAATTGTTGTGTGAGCTTGACAATTATCACTTATGTTAGATAATGTTATTATTGGAATCCCTATCGTTTTTCTCTTCATCTCTTGTGCCTCCATATCTGTATATAAAGTCATCCTACACTACCATCATATGCTAAGATGTATATACTCTGGCTTTTGTGACTAGGGGTAGATCTGGGGCATACTGTGTGTATCTATACAGTGTATTAACATAATTCATCTATATAACTGCATAATTTATATGCACAACTACTGCTACTAAGATGATATATACTCTCTACTTTAATGTATAATTCCTAGAATGCTTTAGCCTTTATAGCATGTGAACTACTATACACTCACTTATGCCGCAGCACTCCAAATATCTCACTCTTTTGGATTTATTAGAGGCAATCTCCCTCCCCTGGCCATATGTCTTCCTAGCACCCATTGAATATATAATTTATACTGGCAGCTCCACTGTTGGATACTACCTTTAACTATTTAAATAGCATGATTACATGTATATCCATTCAGAGATGTTTAGTCCCTGGGAATCAGTTAGGACTATTTTTCAGTTAAATATGTTTTCATATGTTATTATATTTGTTTCTATCTCCTAACCAACAAGCTAACTATATATATGCCACTATGTTTACCCTTTAAGGTTACCCTACACTATCTCCCTATATTGCACGAGCGGACTGTCTGCGGCCGAGACAGTTTGCTATAGCTCTGGCGGGAACTATATATGAACAACTCACTGTAGAGCTAGTCACTGACACCCTCCCTACAGAGGCTTTATAGTCTGGGTTCTATTGACACAGTGACATAACTACTCAACACATACTACATTCACTTTATGGCTTGTACAAATTGTCTGTCACTACTAGGCCCCTCTCCTTCCTTTCCCGCCGGTACTGGTTGCCTGCGGGTCATACCCCTTCTCCTTTTTCCCGCATCGTCTATAGCTGACTTTTCCCCGGGAGAGGGGCTCACCCAATATAACATATGGTTCCGTCCCCCCCACCCTCTCACCTTTAGCTACTGTCCACCCCCACTTTTAAGTGGACAAACAAGCGGTGTTTACCCGCTATTGATACTATAATGATATAAGTTGCTCTTATTTATTTTTTTTGTTTACAGAGAAACTGAGGACGATTTTCTCAACTCGCCCTCTAATTTTGTGCATTTAGTAGGAGCAACTTGTTATGACTCCATATAATTTGTAAATTCTCAGATAATAAATACATCTATTTTATAATTAACATATCATTCTATAAGATGTATAAGTTGTTATGGTTGTTCAAATTTTATAATTTTGTTGTGTGTTTATATAGGAAACAAAAGGAAAAATGAGGTAATACTTGATTATGTGTATTTTATTTTGTATTCGCATACAATGTCCTTTATTTTCATTATGTTTTATGTACTTATGGTGAGATACATATATGATGTAGGAATTAAGATTTTCTCTCTTATATGAAAAGGTTTCATTGTCCAATGGGTAAACAATGTCTTGTATGCAAAATTTATCAAAATGACACAGAATGTATATTATGTTTATACTTTTTCTTTCTCTTATTGCCTCAATAAAAAACTTTGATTTATAAAAAAAAAAAAAAAAAATTGTTCAGAGATATTTCTTTTTTTTTTTAAATATATTTTATTGAATATTTAATTTATACATTCAAGGTATTGATACATCATAACGTGTTGAAAAGAAAATAAAAGGGGAAAAAAGGAGAATACCATAATCAAATAGATATAAAAGGAACATTTTGATGTAAATCAATCCAAACACAGGTGTACAATATCTGTACTTTTCTCTGAGAAGGAAAAAAAAAAAAAATACCCATAACGTAATCAAGAAGTGTTATTTAAATCTCCTAGACATTAAGCTCAGAGTAGAGATATTTCAATTATGGCCAAAATTATAACAGACAAAATAGAAATAGGAACAATCACTATAATGAAAAAGCTAATAATTAAAATTGGATAATTCCTTTCTCAAATAGATATGAACCAATATACAATAGTCAAGAATCTGGGGATATCACAAATTATTTTTTAGAACATTCTCCAATAAAACAAGGGAGTTCAAAAACTGGGTCAGAAACCAAGACACAATATGGTGTACACCAACAGCAAAAAGATAAAGAGAGGCAGAAGAGGAAAAACCTCAAAAAAGAATAAGATAGCCACCCCACCAAATAACGAAAAAAGAAACGACAAAGGTTTTTAATATCAGTCAATACCCATTAACAGACAAACAAGAAAATGTTCTTAAAAAAGGTCTCACATTTGCACCATTTTGCAATCTTAACAAATTCGAAACATTAATAAACATAAATCAATTTATACGTAAATTAAAGGGACAGTCTACACCAGAATTTGTATGGTTTTAAAAGATAGATAATCCCTTTATTACCCATTCCCTAGTTTTGTATAACCAACACAGTTATATAAATACACTTTTTACCTCTTTAATTACCTTGTATCTAAGCCTCTGCAAACTGCCCCCTTATTTCAGTTTTTTGACAGACATGCATTTTAGCCAATCAGTGCTGGCTCCTAGGAGCTCCACGTGCAGGAGCACTGTGTTATCTATATGATATACATGAACAACACCCTCTAGTGGTGAAAAAGTGTCAAAATGCCCTGAGAGAAGAGGTGGCCTTCAAGGACTTTAGCTTTCAACTAAGAATACCAATAGAACAAAGCAAAATTGGTGATAAAAGTAAATTGGAAAGTTGTTTAAAATTGCATTCCCTATCTGAATCATGAAAGTTTATTTTGGACTAGACTGTCCCTTTAACCCTCAAGAGATATTTCTTAAAAACACTGTTTAATAGATCAGAAAACACTCAAAGTAATTTTAAACATTCAGATTTAAAAGCAAAGACAACTTTTTATCCCAACTCAAGAAAAGAGTGAATTTATAAAAATCTTTGAAAATAAAATCAAAGAAGACCTTGAAAGACTAGATGAAAAGAAAAAATTTGACCAAAACTTTAATTTTAAAGAAAGAAAAGTACTTAAAAATCTACAGGAACTTAAAGAAGTAACTATAAAACCAGCCGATAAAGGAGGGATTGTCATTATAGACACAAGTTATTATTTGCAAGCGTCAAATAGACTACTAAATGACAGCTCCACATATATTAAACTTAAAATAACTCAAACCAAATGAGAGAACTAAATGAGGCCCTTCAAAGGGCAAAAACTTTAGGCATCCTAACTGATTCAGAATTTAATTTCCTGACAATAGAACACCCTACGGTCCCCACTTTCTATTTTTTGCCCCCCTGGACGACCTATAATTTCAGGCCTAGAATCGCTGTCTTCTAATCTATCACAGTATGGGGATTACTTCCTCCAAAATTACGTAATTACTCAGCATATTTGAAAGATTTTACACATTTTCTAAATTACTTAAATGAAATAGAATGGGAAGAGAATTACATCATGGTAAACTGTGATGTAAATCCCTTGTACACTAACATCTGCCATAAGTTAGGCCTTCAAGCCATTACATATATTTTAAATAAGGACACAACACGTTTAAAAGAACAAAAACCATTTCTATTACAAAGTATAGAATTTATTTTAAGAAATAACAGCTTTTTATTTAATAATGAAATGTATCTGCAAATTAAAGGCACAGCAATGGGAACAAGGTTCACCCCCAGTTATGTTCATCTTTTCATGGGTAATTTTGAAGACATTTTCTTCAATAATGGTCAATTGGGGGCAAACCTTGTGCTGTACAAAAGGTACATTGATGATATGTTTCTGATATGAAGGGGGGACATCAAACTTTTGCTCCTATTCATAGAAGATTTAAATTCTAATGACCTAGGCCTGACATTTACACATGAACATAGTAAAAACAGATTCATTTTCTCAACATTGAAATAGAAATTATTAACCAGGAGTTAAAAACTAAAGCATATTTTAAAACCCATAGTTTTCAATAACTGTATACAGTTTGACAGCTGCCACTTAGACTGCTGGGAATCCAACATTTCTAAAAGTCAGTTCTTAAGGATGAGAAAGAACTGCACAGAGATACAACAATATGAAACCCAATCCGAGATACTGATAGAGCGGTTTACAGATAAAGGTTATGATAAGAATAAAATTATTGAAACAAATAATCAAGTAAGAGATATAGAAAGAAAAGACCTTTTGCAAAAAACTTTTAATCACAAAAAAACCCAAAAGACTCCACAAAAGAAACCCTAGAAATAGATGTCCCTTTTATAACAGAGTACAGCTCGCAATCGCAACACCGAGAAATTAAGAGAATTATTAACAGACATTGGCACTTTATTGGTAAAGACCCTATTCTAGGTGATAGAGTAAAACATCACCCAAATTTAATCTTCAAAAAAGCTATAAACCTTAAGAACTATCTATCTCCTAGTGAATTTAAAAATCCACAATCCAACTACAGGGATATTACCCTTAAAGGAGAACAAATTTGTGTTTTTTTCCTTTGCCTTTCATGCACGTCTTGTAAATATAGTGAGAAATCAAAATAAATCTTTTTAACAGATAATAAGAAAAGTTTCAAGATAAGAGATATTTTAAGATGTAGTGATAAAAACATCATATATCTTATTAAATGTTCATGTAACCTTTTTTACGTAGGTCAGACTAGCCAATGCCTAAGAGACAGGATTAGGTCTCTTCTGGAATATCTATTATATTGAACAAAAGAATGCTAACACTATACTATATAAACATTTTAAAGAAATACATCTTGGTAATCTAAAATGTTTAAAATATTGGGGAATTTAAAAAATACATAGCAACATTAGAGGGGGAAATATGGAAAAAAAAATGCTGTTAAGGAAGGAAGCCAAACTTATTTTCAACTTTAAAACACTACATCCACAAGGGTTAAATAATGAACTAGATCTAAATTTTTTGTATTAATAATGGATATATATTTTTAAAACTACTGCACCCAGAGCACTTTAGATACAACACTATTGTATACACCTTTTTAGTATATATATATATATATATATATATATATATACACAGTATCTCACAAAAGTGAGTACACCCCTCACATTTTTGTAAATATTTTATTATATGTTTTCATGTGACAACACTGAAGAAATTACACTTTGCTACAATGTAAAGTAGTGAGTGTACTGCCTGTATAACAGTGTAAATTTGCTGTCCCCTCAAAATCACTCAACACACAGCCATTAATGTCTAAACTGTTGGCAACAAAAGTGAGTACACCCCTAAGTGTGACCACCATTATTTTCCAGCACTGCCTTAACCCTCTTGGGCATGGAGTTCACTAGAGCTTTACAGGTTGCCACTGGAGTCCTCTTCCACTCCTCCATGATGACATCATGGAGCTGGTGGGTGTTAGAGACCTTGAGCTCCCCCACCTTCCATTTGATGATGCCCCGCAGATGCTTAATAGGGTTTAGGTCTGGAGACATGCTTGGCCAGTCCATCACCTTTACCCTCAGCTTCTTTAGCAAGGTAGTGGTCATCTTGGAGGTGTGTTTGGGAGCATTATCATGTTGGAATACTGCTCTGCGGCCCAGTCTCTGAAGGGAGGGGATCATGCTCTGCTTCAGTATGTCACAGTACATGTTGTCATTCATGGTTCCCTCAATGAACTGTAGCTCCCCAGTGCCGGCAGCACTCATGCAGGCCCAGACCATGACACTCCCACCGCCATGCTTGACTCTAGGCAAGACACACTTGTCTTTGTACTCCTCACCTGGTTGCCGCCACACACGCTTGACACCATCTGAACCAAATAAGTTTATCTTGGTCTCATCGGACCATAGGACATGGTTCCAGTAATCCATGTCCTTAGACTGCTTGTCTTCAGCAAACTGTTTGCAGGCTTTCTTGTGCATCCTCTTTCAAAGAGGCTTCCTTCTGGGACGACAGCCATGCTGATCAATTTGATGCAGTGTGCAGCGTATGGTCTCAGCACTGACAGGCTAACCCCCCACCCCTTCAACCTCTGCAGCAATGCTGGCAGCACTCATACGTCTATTTCCCAAAGACAACCTCGGGATATGACGCTGAGCATGTGCACTCAACTTCTTTGGTCAACCATGGCAAGGCCTGTTCTGGGTGGAACCTGTTCGGTGAAACTGTTGTATGGTCTTGCCCACCGTGCTGCAGCTCAGTTTAAGGGTCTTGGCAATCTTCTTATAGCCTAGGCCATCTTTATGTAGAGCAACAATTCTTTTTTTCAGATCCTCAGAGAGTTCTTTGCCATGAGATGCCATGTTGAACGTCCAGTGACCAGTATGAGAGAGTGTGAGAGCGAAAACACCAAATTTAACACACCTGCTCCCCATTCACTCCTGAGACCTTGTAACACTAAAGAATCACACAACAACAGGGTGTAGGGAAAATGGATAATTTGGCCCGATTTGGATATTTTACTCACTTTTGTTGCCAATGGCTGTGTGTTGAGTTATTTTGAGAGGACAACAAATTTTACACTGTTATACAGGCTGTACATTCACTACTTTACATTGTAACAAAGTGTCATTTCTTCAGTGTTGTCACATGAAAAGATATAATACAATATTTACAAAAATGTGAGGGGTGTACTCATTTTTGTGAGATACTGTGTGTATATATATATATATATATATATATATATATATATATATATATATATATATATATATATATATATATATATATATATATTATAGTGTAAATGTGGAATATTTAAACATTCCTTAACACACATTTATAAGAACAAATCTGGTTTAAAGTAAATCACATGCTCTGATTTATGTTTTTTTATTTTTTATCTTTATTTTCATTTTATTTCTGTACAATTTATATCTCATCTAGCACTATGCACTTTTTTCACTAAGTCTAAATGTCAGAAAGTTTTGAGCTTACTGTATGTTGGAATATACTAACTTGCTCCTTTGTTACCTGCCTTAATATGTCTAATTAGGCAGGTTTAATGTTACAAAGTTCAAGAAACACCAACTCATCAGATAACACCTGAAAAGGTTAACAAACAAAGACCTCAAGGCTGTAACCAATCAGACACAACGAAAAAAGATGAAAGAACAGGATTGGATAACAGATCAATCAATCAATGGCCCTGAATTGGGGAAAAACCTACTTAAGGGGTCAAACTTCATGTAGTGAGCATCTTGAAAAATGCAGGGGGCGCTGCTGAAATGCGTAGATTTTTGCTCACCACTACTACTGATCTGACATTACTTGGCAATTCTTTAAAACTCCAGAAGCAGGACAGGTGCGCCTTCACACTTTGCTGAGAACGAATGTGTTTTAGTTTGCTTAAATATCCTGTTGTGGCGCTTCTAGCAGTTTATACTACACTCATGTCAATAATCCTTTGAGATACAATAGCGGTTCTGTATTAATAAATGCTGGGCAGGTGCAATCCACACTTTGTATTGTACGAGTTTGTGTCTTTTTGCAATAATCCTGTTGCGGTGCTTTTATTAAATCTAATTTACCTTTTGGGCCTTTTTGGGTGACCAAATACCGCCATAGTGAATAGGATGGGAGTTTTTTACTACCTTGAGAAAACTAGCCTGTTGGGGCGCTCACTCTACTTCATAAGCAATTATCATCATCGAATCACTACTTTGTATTTCTGTTCAATAACATTCAATCTTGACACAGTGAACAGAGAACTCACCCCTCTGGACCATTACAGGTCACGAGACCGGGGATAACAATCACAGTTCATCTCAGCGTTCAGTCATCAATCTGGGCCTTCGTTAAACTACCTAAGGTACCTGCTGTCCACAGCTAGGAGACTTTTCTAACAGAAATAATAATCTGATTGTACATATGATATTGCTTGTATATTCCATTGCAACACTGTGTTATAAGATCTTCTCGTATCACACGATTAGCCGTGCTATCCCGCATTGACACTTGTTAGGATTGTATTAATAGATGAATGTCTGTATATATTTTTTTATGTCCTTAAGCCTACCATCATATTAGTAGCATTTATTGTGTTTTTATTTTGTTTTTAATTGTTTATAAGCTTTATAACGTATCTGGTCTGCCATAATTTGGTAATTACTTGTTTGATTTACCTTAGACATATTTCCACCTACATTTTATTGTGTCCAAATAAACCTTGTTTTAACTTCATTTACCATTTATTTCCTCTTATATTATACTGACAGATCAGCTCCCTTCCTGGAGCGCTTATCCACCTCTTATATCATACATATTTTGTTCTTTTTCCCAATATTGAGGGATTTTTGTGAATATTCGGATATAGCCTACTGTCAATAGAGAGCTATCACACCACCTGCTATAATTTTAATACTCCAGACCTCCCCATCCCACTTTCAGACTCAGTACATGGGTAACATTTTGTGAAACCATAAGTATCCTAAACCCCACACAGAAATGCCCAGTTCTTTACATAGACCACCCATACATTTCATGGTAGCACTTTCAGACTCCCCTAATAGTGCAGGAGAGACCAAACTGAGCCCATCCCTGGGTCCTTCATACCCAACACTTAGTGAAACCAGAAATAATCTAAACTCCATCCAGAGTTCCCCTCCAACATATCACACATACATACCCAAGACCTCCTGGATGCACTTTCAGACTACCATAACACTGCATAACAGATGATCCCTGAGTAACTCATCTTCAACACTTTGTGAAACCAGAGACAATTTTAACCATGGCAAAAAATGGTCAGTCACCCTCAATGATCACCCAGCCTCAACCAAAGACCACTCTGATGCACTCTACATACCCCTGGGCTTCTTGGTCCCACTCCTTGCTGCTGAGACTCCACCCCAGTCCACCCAGTGCCTTGTCCAGGTGCCAAGAGGTAAATGTTTAGAGTAATGTAACACAATAACCCCACTTTGTGAACTTGTCTAACATACTTCTTTTTGGAACTGGTCATTAAGAGAGTGCACATTTTGTTGTGTTCACGTCATATCCAGTAGAGATGAGTATGCGCTAAGTGTATGAAGACAAATCTAATGCACCCTGTTAGTTGTTCCTATTCCAATAGATGAGAAAACCTTTGTGTACTACATTGATTATATGACTTTCTTTCTCCAGTCCTTTAAAAGTGATTTTGAGTAAATGACTTAGGCCACTTATGTGATATAACCAGAGCACCAGGTATTTGTATTCTTCTTTAGTAAGTACACAAAACACTATAAAAAAGTAATGCCTCTGAATGCAGTTTTTTTCTTTCATGAATCAGATAAGGCATGAGATTTTAAAACTCTTTCTAATTTACTTCTATTATCAATTTTCATTTGCTCTCTTGGTATCTTTTGTTGATAAGCAGGGAGGTAATCTCAGGAGCGTGCATGTGTCTGGAGCCCTGTATGGCAATCATTTTTAAGAATGTTACCTATTTGCAAGAGCACTAATTCCTGCCATGTAGTGTTCCAGACACCTACCTAGATATCTCTTCAACAAAGAATACCCCTAGGAACAAAGCAAATTTGATAATAAAAAAAATGTGGAAACTTTTTAAAATTGTATGCCCTGTCTGAATCACAGAAGATTTTGTTTTGTGAGTTATATCCCTTTAATGAAAAGGAACAAACAAGATAAATACAACCAGACAATTTCATCTGATTTTGCATACGTTTATATTTATCATATTTTTATCTCTTTTTAAAAAAAAAAAAGTTCCAACTACTTATAAGCAGCAGCTGTTTAACTTCCCTTTAATTGCAATCTTTTTTTTTTTATATTTATTTATATCCAACACAGTTACACAATTTATACAACAGGAAAGAAGAAAGCAAAAAAATAGTTTAGAGCCACTCTTTACAAGGCTGCTTTCAGTCACTAACGGCTAGATTTAGAGTTGGGCGGTAGCCGTGAAAAACCAGCGTTAGAGGCTCCTAGCGCTGGTTTTTACCGCCCTCTGGTATTTGGAGTCAGTCAGGACTTTTCCATACCGCAGATCCCCCTACGCCATTTGCGTATCCTATCTTTTCAATGGGATCTTTCTAACGCCGGTATTTAGAGTCGTGGCTGAAAAACTCCAGCCGCAGAAAAAAGTCAGTAGTTAAGAGCTTTCTGGGCTAACGCCAGTTTATAAAGCTCTTAACTACTGTGCTCTAAAGTACACTAACACCCATAAATTACCTATGTACCCCTAAACCGAGGTCCCCCCACATCGCCGCCAATCTATTAAATTTTTTTAACTCCTAATCTGCCGACCGCACGCCGCTGCCACCTACGTTATCCCTATGAACCCCTAATCTGCTGCCCCTAACACCGCCGACCCCTATATTATATTTATTAACCCCTAATCTGCCCCCCTCAATGTCGCCTCCACCTGCCTACACTTATTAACCCCTAATCTGCCGACCGGACCGCGCCGCTATTATAATAAAGTTATTAACCCCTAATCCGCCTCACTCCCGCCTCAATAACCCTATAATAAATAGTATTAACCCCTAATCTGCCCTCCCTAACATCGCCGACACCTAACTTCAAACATTAACCCCTAATCTGCCGACTGGATCTCACCGCTATTCTAATAAATGTATTAACCCCTAAAGCTAATTCTAACCCTAACCCTAACACCCCCCTAAGTTAAATATAATTTTTATCTAACGAAATAAATTAACTATTATTAAATAACGTATTCCTATTTAAAGCTAAATACTTACCTGTAAAATAAACCCTAATATAGCTACAATATAAATTATAATTATATTGTAGCTATTTTAGGATTAATATTTATTTTACAGGCAACTTTGTAATTATATTAACCAGGTACAATAGCTATTAAATAGTTAAGAACTATTTAATAGTTACCTTGTTAAAATAATTACAAAATTACCTGTAAAATAAATCCTAACCTAAGTTACAATTAAACCTAACACTACACTATCAATAAATTAATTAAATAAAATACCTACAATTATCTACAATTAAACCTAACACTTCACTATCAATAAATTAATTAAATAAAATACCTACAATTATCTACAATTAAACCTAACACTACACTATCAATAAATTAATTAAATAAAATACCTACAAATAAATACAATGAAATAAACTAACTAAAGTACAAAAAATAAAAAAGAACTAAGTTACAAAAAATAAAAAATTATTTACAAACATTAGAAAAATATTACAACAATTTTAAACTAATTACACCTACTCTAAGCCCCCTAATAAAATAACAAAGCCCCCCAAAATAAAAAAATGCCCTACCCTATTCTAAATTAAAAAAGTTCAAAGCTCTTTTACCTTACCAGCCCTGAAAAGGGCCCTTTGCGGGGCATGCCCCAAAGAATTCAGCTCTTTTGCCTGTAAAAAAACACATACTGTCACGCTCAGCTGCTGGGAAGCTCTGCAGTCCTCTCTGTGTGCTTGATTGACAGGTGTCTGAGCCACCCCTTCCTGATGATGTCACAACCAGGCTTTTTATTCTGGTTTCCTGTTTCTCCAGTGTCCGTTTGTTTGTTAACTTTGAGGCTTCTGTTTGGATTTCGCTGAGGAATCTCTCTAACTGCTGCTTTTCTGTTGCCAATCTCTTCAAGGACTTACTATGCTGGATTAACCTTCAACCTCCTGAATACCTGTCTCCAAACAATGCAAGTACTGTTTGTTTTGCGAAACTTTCAAACTTCCTGTTTACCTGCTGCAAACCCTGCATATTCAGACTACTCTGTGTAGTGCAAACTATTCAAATACTGTTATTTCTGTGAATCCTTCAATCTGCATGTTTACCTGTTTCCAAACTCTGCAAATACAATTATTCAGTGTAAACCTTCAAACTGCTGGATATCCTGTTGCCAATCTCCACAAGTACTGATTAATCTGTGTTAACCTTCAAACTATCAGCTTACCTGTTGCTATCACTGCAAGTTCTGACAACACAGTGTTAACCTTCAAACTACCTGATTACATGTTATTAATTCTGCAAGTTCTGACTACACAGTGTTTACCCTCAAACTGCCTGATTACCTGTTGCATACTCTGCAAAGACTCTCTACACAGTGTTTACTCTCAAACTGCCTGATTACCTGTTGCATACTCTGCAAAGACTGTCTACACAGTGTTAACTCTCAAACTGCCTGATTACCTGTTGCATACTCTGCAAAGACTGTCTACTCAGTGTTAACCCTCAAACTGCCTGATTACCTGTTGCATATTCTGCAAAGACTGTCTACACAGTGTTAACCTTCAGACTGCCTGATAACAAATGACCTACTCCTGCATTATTAACTGTTTCCTGTTTTACCCTTCTTCTGTCTGAGTATAAGTGACTATCCCTGCTCTCCTGATTCTGTGGAAGGCATTTCCTGAAACCAGTTCCTTATTCAGAAGTCTATCTGGCTGATATCATGAATTACTTTGGCACAGGCTAACCCTGCTCCATATCATGAGTACTTTGTTTTTTGGAGGTTGTCGTGGGGTCAAGTCCTGGATTAAACTCAGAGTGCAAGGGTGTTGTTTAAGTTCACCCTTGCATTTGGGTCTACTTCTGGATATTTCCTAACCTGACACATACAATACCCCCCCCCAACATTACAACCCACCACCCACATACCCCTAATCTAACCCAAACCCCCCTTAAATAAACCTAACACTAAGCCCCTGAAGATCTCCCTACCTTGTCTTCACCTCACCGGGTCCCAATCTGTCCAGAAGAGCTTCCGATGTCTTGATCCAAGCCCAAGCGGGGGGCTGAAGAGTGACGTCCATCCTCGGGCTGATGTCTGGATCCAAGCGGCGGCTGAAGAAATCCATCATCGGGCTGAAGTCGGAAGTCCATCATCAGGATGAAGTCTTCTATCAAGCAGCATCTTCAATCTTCTTTCTTCCGGAGCAGAGCGGAGCCATCTTCTTCCCAGCCGACGCGGATCCATCCTCTTCTAACGACGCCTACTCGCCGAATGACGGTTTCTTTAAATGACGTCATCCAAGATGGCGTCCCTCGAATTCCGATTGGCTGATAGGATTCTATCAGCCAATCGGAATTAAGGTAGGAATATTCTGATTGGCTGATGGAATCAGCCAATCAGATTCAAGTTTAATCCGATTGGCTGATCCAATCAGCCAATCAGATTGAGCTTGCATTCTATTGGCTGATCGGAACAGCCAATCAGAATATTACTACCTTAATTCCGATTGGCTGATAGAATCCTATTAGCCAATCAGAATTCGAGGGACGCCATCTTGGATGACGTCATTTAAAGGAACCGTCATTCGGCGAGTAGGCGTCGTTAGAAGAGGATGGATCCACTCCGGAAGAAAGAAGATTGAAGATGCTGCTTGATAGAAGACTTCATCCCGATGATGGACTTCTGACTTCAGCCCGATGATGGATTTCTTCAGCCCCCGCTTGGATCCAGACTTCAGCCCGAGGATGGACGTCACTCTTCAGCCCCCCGCTTGGGCTTGGATCAAGACATCGGAGGCTCTTCTGGACAGATCGGGACCCGGTGAGGTGAAGACAAGGTAGGGAGATCTTCAGGGGCTTAGTGTTAGGTTTATTTAAGGGGGGTTTGGGTTAGATTAGGGGTATGTGGGTGGTGGGTTATAATGTTGGGGGGGTATTGTATGTGGTTTTTTTCCAGGCAAAAGAGCTGAATTCTTTGGGGCATGCCCCGCAAAGGGCCCTTTTCAGGGCTGGTAAGGTAAAAGAGCTTTGAACTTTTTTAATTTAGAATAGGGTAGGGCATTTTTTTATTTTGGGGGGCTTTGTTATTTTATTAGGGGGCTTAGAGTAGGTGTAATTAGTTTAAAATTGTTGTAATATTTTTCTAATGTTTGTAAATATTTTTTTATTTTTTGTAACTTAGTTCTTTTTTATTATTTGTACTTTAGTTAGTTTATTTCATTGTATTTATTTGTAGATATTGTATTTAATTAATTTATTGATAGTGTAGTGTTAGGTTTAATTGTAGATAATTGTATGTATTGTATTTAATTAATTTATTGATAGTGTAGTGTTAGGTTTAATTGTAACTTAGGTTAGGATTTATTTTACAGGTAATTTTGTAATTATTTTAACTATTTTAGCTATTAAATAGTTCTTAACTATTTAATAGCTATTGTACCTGGTTAAAATAAATGCAAAGTTGCCTGTAAAATAAATATTAATCCTAAAATAGCTATAATATAATTATAATTTATATTGTAGCTATATTAGGGTTTATTTTACAGGTAAGTATTTAGCTTTAAATAGGAATAATTTATTTAATAAGAGTTAATTTATTTCGTTAGATAAAAATTATATTTAACTTAGGGGGGTGTTAGTGTTAGGGTTAGAATTAGCTTTAGGGGTTAATACATTTATTACAGTAGCGGCGAGATTCGGTCGGCAGATTAGGGGTTAATAATTGAAGTTAGGTGTCGGCGATGTTAGGGAGAGCAGATTAGGGGTTAATACTATTTATTATAGGGTTATTGAGGCGGGAGTGAGGCTGATTAGGGGTTAATAACTTTATTATAGTAGCGGTGAGGTGCGATCGGCAGATTAGGGGTTAATTATTGTAGGTAGCTGGCGGCGACGTTGTGGGGGCAGATTAGGGGTTAATAAATATAATATAGGGGTCGGCGGTGTTATGGGCAGCAGATTAGGGGTACATAGGGATAATGTAGGTAGCGGCGGTTTACGAAGCGGCAGATTAGGGGTTAAAAAAAATATGCAGGTGTCAGCGATAGCGGGGGCGGCAGAATAGGGGTTAATAAGTGTAAGGTTAGGGGTGTTTAGACTCGGGGTACATGTTAGAGTGTTAGGTGCAGACGTAGGAAGTGTTTCCCCATAGAAAACAATGGGGCTGCGTTAGGAGCTGAACGCTGCTTTTTTGCAGGTGTTAGGTTTTTTTTCAGCTCAAATTGCCCCATTGTTTTCTATGGGGGAATCGTGCACGAGCACGTTTTTGAAGCTGGCCGCGTCCGTAAGCACCGCTGGAATTTAGAGTTGCAGTGGCGTTAAATTATGCTCTACGCTCCCTTTTTGGAGCCCAACGCACTGAAAACGCAGCCATTCTGTGAACTCTAAATACCAGCGGTATTTAAAAGGTGCGGGGGAAAAAAAGCACGCGTAGCTAACGCACCCCTTTGGCCGCAGAACTCTAAATCTAGCCGTAAATTAATAATATATGAATTCAGACTTACTTTATAAATTACTTAACCCTGCAATGTGTTGGGGATTTCACATATTTATACTCGAGAGAGGGGGGAGATAGGGAGAAGAAAGAAAGGAAAAAAAAAAAAAAAAGAAACCCACAAATCGCTTCAAATCACTTCCCCCCTCCTCACACACTGCGAACAGTCTTCCATATAATTAATGATGATCCAGTTAAAGCTCCGGGAATTCTTTATTTGCTAAAGCCAGGTCTAAAGTTTTTGTACCTCGAAAGGGTGAGATTATCAACAATTGAATTTCTTTAGGGAAGCTACTGATTACATTCATCCATTTAATCAGGAAACACTTGATTTGTGCCTCAGAATTTATTGAGGTATCCATCTGTTCCATTATAAGTTGGTTTTTAAGTTTATGTCTAAATTCTGTAAGGTTAGGGGCTTTAGCGGATTTCCAATATTTAAGAATCAGTAACCTACCAGTCATTATTACTGTATTTAAATGTAGTGTGTTTTTATGTAGGCCTTCTTTATGGATAGCTATAAAGAAAATAATGTGTTCGTCTTTAAATTGAAACTGAATATTATTTATTTTATTCATCCAGTAATTAATCTTGTACCAGAATTTCCTAACCTTAGGACAGTTCCAGAAGTAATGTATTAGGTCTGCTTTAAACCATCTGCATTTAGGACAAGAAGTGCCTAGACTATCCCACGATGCTTTCATACGAGGTGTAATATACGTGTGATTAATAATTTTTGTGTGTGATTCTCTCCACGCAGTGGCAAATGTTGATGCATCTGCTCGCCTATAACTTTTATATATAGTGTCAACCAAGACCTTCCACCATTCTGCGATTTTTTTACATTGTCAGAACCTTTCCTGTTCATAGCTATTTTGTATAGTGTGGTTATATTATATTTCCCTGCTTTAAAAAGACTTATTACAGGATCCAACACTTCTGTTATTGGGGCCTCCTGCAGCTCCTGTAAGAGGGCCTGTAGAAAATGCCAAATCTGGAAAAAGGGAAAAAAGTCTTTATTAGAGATTCCATATTCTTGTATTAAATCTTGCATTGGTCAGCAATCTCCAGTAGCGCTATCTCTTAGCTGTTCTAAATATATTAGGCCCTTTTGTGCCCAGTTATTAAAAGTTTTTGAGTTTAGAGCTGGCGTGAAGTTTTGGTTGCCTACTATAGTCAGGTATTTAGAAAATTTATAAGAACTATTGAGTTTTTTTAATAATTTGTGCCAGGCCTGAATTACATTGTGGATAACAGGCATCTGTTGAATTTTGATTGGGCATTTATCCGGGTTACAATGTAACAGTGCCTTCAAAGAATATGGTCGCGCAAGGGTTTCTTCTGTTACTAGATCTGCGTAATAATCTGGACCTGTTAACCAGTCCAGTGCTATTTTGGAAATACAAACCAAATTATAAATCTCTATATCTGGAAGTGCTAGCCCCCCATCGGGTCTAGATAATACTAATTTGTTATATGCAATAGCTTTTCTTCCCCCCCCCCAAATAAATTGTGTAATTAACTGTTTAATTTTTTTTATATCTGTTTGTTTTATTACAATTGGGAGGTTTTACATCAGGTATAAAAGTTTAGGAAAAATCACCATTTTAAACAAATTAATTTTGCCAGATAACGAAAGGTGAAATTTAGCCCAGTTTTCTAGATCGTGTTTAATTTTGGTGATGATTGGACTAAAATTTAAGTCATACCACTCCTTACTATCAATAGACAATGTTATCCCTAAATATACAAAAGTAGATTTAGCTTCCTTAAAATGATATGTCTGAATCGAGTCTTTATGTTTTATTAGCCAGAAAATTTCTGACTTTAGCATATTAATTTTATACCCTGAGAAGCCACTAAATTCTTGTAAGATCTGTATCAATAACGGGATGTTTCTACCTGTGTTAGCTGTCAAGACTAATAGATCATCGGCATAAAGTAATGTAGAGATTCTCCTCTGCCCCATTTTAATCCCCTCTATTTCTTTTCTTATATGTATTACTAAAGGTTCAAGCGCCAAATTGAAAAGGTAGGGGGAAAGTGGGCAACCCTGTCTAGAGCCTTTAAAAAGTGGAAAGTTAATAGTTGGGGAGTTATTAATCAAGATAGAAGAGTTGGAGGATTTATAAATTAATTTAATAAAGCTTAAGAAGGTACCTGCGACGCCAAACCTGGGAAGAGTTGTAAACAAATGATCCCAGGAAATGAAGTCGAAGGCCTTCTCAGCATCAATTGATATTATTGCAGCATCAGGGGTTTTTGGTGAGCCGTTCCTCTCTAGGAAAAATTTATTTAAGATCAATTAAAGTCTCCTGAGGTTACGTGTTGCATTCCAACCTGGCATAAAGCCGACCTGATCTTTGTGTATAAGGGGACCTATTATAAGCTTGAGCCTTTCAGCAAGAATACTTATTAAAATTTTATAGTCACTATTTAAAAGTGATATCGGCCTATATGATTTTATCTGTTCTGGGTCTTTATCTTTTTTAAAATTAGGACTATTTGTGAGGCTGTAAAATATCTAGAACAAGGTTTTGCATCAGAGTAGTAACTATTGAAGAGTAGAACTAGTGTCTCTACTATATCTTCTGACAGGATTTTATAGAGTTCTATAGGAATCTGATCCGGGCCGGCAGCTTTATTCGTTGCTGCTTTCTTTATAGCCTTAGTTACCTCATTGGAGGTAATTGGAGCATTTAAGGCCTCTTGTTGATCTATATCCAGTTTTGGGGTTTGTATATTTTGCCAAAATATGTTTGGATGCCAACTCTATTTTATCTTTAGAATAAAGTTCTTGAAAATATTCTAAGACAAAATTATTAATTTCATTAGGTTTAAAAATTCTGCCTGATGGGGTATTAAGAGACTCAATCATGACTTTCTTTTTTTTAGATTTGGTAAGGCCGACCAGATACTTCCCAGCTTTCCCGCCATGTCTATAGAAAAAAGACCTGGTTCTAAGAGTATCTTGTGCTGACCTTTGCGTTAAAAAGGTTTCTCTTTCCTTTTTACACTGTTGGTAAATCTTCCAGAATTTTGGGGAGGGATCGCTAACATATGTATTATAGGCATTTTGTAATTGATTGGCTAGTTGTGTATCTTTCCTTATCATTATCTTTTTTGAATTACTAAATAGGCCTTAATCTCCCCCCTAATCACGGCCTTAAAAGATACCCACAAGGTTTCTGCCTGGATATCTGGGGAGAAATTTATTTAAAAAAATTCATTCCATTTTATTCTCAGCCATGTTTTGAATTTAACATTCTCTGACAAATATCTTGGGAAAAACAGCCTATTATTATTGCCACCTAGTGTGTTCCTTAAAGTGATCTTTAATGTGAGAATCGCGTGATCTGAAATAACCACCTCTTTTATATCTGCTAGCATATCTAACCCCAGCATGTTTTCTGCCACAAAGAAATAATCTATACTTGACTTTATTTGATATGAGTGGGACTCACAAGTAAAACG
The DNA here is from genome assembly GCF_027579735.1 of Bombina bombina. Classification (NCBI taxonomy): domain Eukaryota; kingdom Metazoa; phylum Chordata; class Amphibia; order Anura; family Bombinatoridae; genus Bombina; species Bombina bombina. The sequence goes on along the minus strand of NC_069499.1, from coordinate 47,493,362 downwards.
TCTTATGTCTGGGTTCTGTATCCTCCAGATATCCTTTATATGTAAAAAAATTATAAAATTTTTAAATAGTTTTGATTCTTGTTTACTATTTTTATTTAAAGCGGGTTTAAGTCTGTCTAAGGTCGGAAATACGTTAAGGTTAAAATCACCTGCGATAACAAGATTTTTTGAGTGTACCGTAAAAAGGCGTGTCTGTAAATTATCCCAGAATAGGCGCTCTAATTTATTGGGAGCATAAAGATTACACAGATTGAAGAGCATGCCGTCGATTGAAATTTGTAAAATCATGTATCTATCCTCTGGGTCTAATATTAAGTCTATTATGTTATATTGTAAGTTTTTGTTAAAAAGGAGTGCCACTCCCTTCTTCCTACTCTTGCATGGAGTTCCTATAACTTCACCTATCCAATCCATCTTAAGTTTCAAAAGTTCTGCTTCCCTCAGGTAGGTCTCCTGTAAGAAGACTATATGTGGCTTATATCGTTTTAGTTGAGTTAAGATTTTTTTCCATTTTTGTGGTGACGTAATGCCACCAACATTCCATGATGCTAAATTAAGTTGGGACCAACTTAAAACCAACAATCTCTTCTGCAGGTGCACAGGTAAGCAGTGAACAAGTGTTGTTTGCAGCACGAAACATGTCTGCTCTGTGCACCTGCATCACAACTTTTTTAACATGTCCTATCTAGGACGCATCGTTTGTTTTTAAACTTTTGTCCCAACAAACATTTTTCTACTTTTTTACTTATGGACTTTGAGCGCTTCTTTTCCTAAATTTGGACACCTGCTCTACCAATATATGGATACATTTATCACTAACCACAAATTAAATACTTTAGTTATGCCACCCAAAATAAGAGACAGGAAGACCAGAACCAGTGTCGACAACTCAGCAAATTTATCATCGCTAGCCAATATTGTAGATACAGCCAGGGACTCTCAAGACATTGTGAAACAAATCTCAGATCTTATGATCCCACAATTTGAGTATCTTAAAACTGAAATATCAAATCTTGCCAATGAGGTAAAACACTTTACAAATAGGTTAGACGAAGCAGAACAACGCATTTCAGACCTAGAAGACATAAATGTTCAACAAGCAGCTACTATACAAGACCAATCAGCACAGCTTGTTAATATCCAATATAAATTGAATGAGCTCGAAGATCGGAATAGACGTAACAACGTCAGAATAATAGGGCTACCGGAGACTGCGGAATTCTCCGACCTTTAATTGCAATCTTAAATAAATATTCTGATGGTCTTACATAGCTGTATGCACTAATTAACATTTAAAAGTGTGATTTTCGCAATATTTTTATATTCTTTAAATCAGGTAACAAACGTGAACTAAGCATGTGAATTGACCCAAATGAATCTGAACTGAAAAAAATAAAATAAAATCACAAACATATTAAAATCTAAACAATTGTCAGCAATTCAATTATCTCCTCTCATCATTACTGAGCAAAAGTTTAGTATCAAAGTGCAGACACTTATTCTGACAAAAATATAAATATTATAAATGCCAAACTGCGCTAAGGTCAAATATAAAAAACAAAAAACAATAAAATAAAAAAAAAACAATGAGCAAGCCTTAAAAAAAATATATATAAAAAAATTAAATAAATAAAATGCTGTGATTTCCTAAAAGAAATAAGTTTATTTATTTCTTATGGTAATGATCAGACATTTTAATATTACATTTTCGATCTTGGCAAAGGGAAGATACTGAAAATAAACATTGACAGACTGTTTCAATTCTCTGCGCACAGCTGTAGTAAGGAGCGTCTTATATCCGCTGAGAAAGTGCCTCTCCAGAAATGTCTGCCCCTCCCATAGATATAATATGAATGTTATGTAATCTCATCTTAGATTTCCCAATCACAAACATGTGCAAGCAGAAAGTTACTGGCAAAATCTCTGTTTCTTTTTCATAAACCAAAATATCTGAAGCAACACTAACCACTAGATTTGCACCATTTACCCTCTTATGTTTAAGGGCATCATAGTTAAAGGGACACTCAAGTCAAAATTAAACTTTCATGATTCAGATAGAGCAGCAATTTTAAACAACGTTCCAATTTACTTTAATTAACAAAATGTGCACAGTCTTTTTATATTTACACTTTTTGAGTCACCAGCTCCTACTAAGATCACTGAATATACATATATGCATTTGTGATTGGCTGATAACTGTCACATGGTACAGGGGGAGTGAAAATAGACATAACTTTGAAATTTCTCAGAAAAAAATCTGCTACTTATTTGAAGTCCAGACTAAGGGGTCAATTTATTAAGCAGCGGTTGTAAGACTGCTCCACCACCTTTTTAGGCGGCGGACTGAAATTATCCTGATCCGATACAATCAAGGTGATTGACGGCCCCTGCTAGCGGCCGATTGTCCACGAGTGAGCAGGGGGCAGCATTGCACATGCATTTCACCAGAAATGCTTGTGCAATGTTAAATGCCAACAGCGTATGATGACCGCTGCTTGATAAATGCTGACTGCAGGTTCTCTTGTGCAAAAGACTCAGGTTTAGTCTGATTATAGAACCTGTATATGCAAAAAGTCACTGTGGAAAGTCTCAAAGGTATAAAAAGACTTTAATTAAAACAATATTAAAACACAACATTTCGCGGTCTTACACCAACCGTTTCATCAGGTGAATTACATGCTTTAAAAACCACGGACTTAAATGCATTTGAGAGCGTTCTAGGGGGAACAATGCGCATGCGTGGGAAATCTTAACCTGTGTCAGATTGGTTCTCTCTCAAAGTATATCGACCAATCATATCAGAGTAATCTCACACACCTCTGAATTTACACTCATCCACAGTGATAATAATACAAATGTATCAAATTCACTTAGAAACATTTTACGGAGGCCTAAATATAAATAGTGAACTGTTAAATTCCAATTGCCATTATGCCGATATTTCAAAAGTTATTGACTATATCTAGAGATCTCACGCTAACGCATTGCTGTAGCCCCATACAATCTAAAACCACGCTCGAAAATTTAAAAACTACACAATAAAATATGTGGTACTAAATCACATAAAATACTACACCACATAATAACTATCTAATAGAACATATATGTACACTTCTAATTTATATTATAAATGGATGTTATAAGTACATATGGTACTATTCTATTTTATTTCGATACAGATAGGTATTCACAAGTAAAAAACATCTTCATATAATGGCGGACTAAAATACCTATATAATGAGAATATTGAAATACATATCAGATAAACAAATCTGGCTAACCTATATACAGATAAGTATAGAACCAAAACATATCACATTGATGTGTTCTCTAAATTACATACCATTAGACAACAAAATTACAATTAGATCCTCTATGGTTTCTGCATATGCAATATAGGATTTCCTAATGATTACGATGATTAGATGATCAATCGATTGAATTTCTAGATTTAATATTAGGATGGGACAAATATGGGAATATTAACTCTAAAACACACTTTAAAACCGTAGACATGAATAGCTACCTTAATTACAATAGCAACCATTACCAACCGTGGAAACATAATATTCCATTCAATCAATTTTGTAGAATCAGAAGAAATTGTACCGATATAGAAACTTTTGATGACCACTCAAGGCTTTTGAAAGAAAGATTCATAGAGAAACACTATCCAAGAGAATTAATAGAGGAAAGTTATAGGAGAGCCAGAGAGAAGGATAGAAATGAACTGATTAAGAAAAATCAGATACATAATAATAATAAAAACAATAAAAATGGAGAGACTACGGGGGTCACAAGACTTAAATAAAAACAATAAGAAGAATGGCATGAGGTTTATTACGCAATATAATAACAATTAAATAAAATCAAGAATATACTAAATAAATATTGGTATATCCTTAAAGGAGATCCACTTTTACAACATTGTTTAGATGATAAACCTATATGCACTTTTAAAAGAGCACCAACTATCAAAAATAAATTAGCCCCTAGTAAAATCTTGATGAAAAAAAGACAAGAAGGACCTCTAATAAACAGTAAAAAGGGTAGAAATACTTTGGTTAAGGCAGGTTTCTATAAATGTAAGAGAACTCTATGTGGCCTTTGCGAATTTACACCAGGGAAAAAAGTAAATGTGACCTCCTACACTACGAAAGAGATTTTTGATATAGATACACACTTTACGTGTGATTCGTGCTTTGTTGTATATCTTTTGGAGTGTAGATGTGGGGTCCAATATATAGGTAGGACCTCCAGACCCCTCAAGAAGAGATGGGGGGAGCATATGAGGAATCTTAAAAATAACATCAAGAATCATAGTATTCCCAAACATGGCAATAAGTGCCATCCAGGGGAAACGAATATCTTTAAAATATATCCACTTGAACATGTTCTTCCGAAATGGGGGAGAAATAGGTTCCTCTACCTCAGACAGAGAGAAACATATTGGATTTGGAGGATGAAGACTTTAAATCCTTATGGGCTAAATGAAAATTTGGACATGGCTGCCTTTAACCAGTAATATTCTATAAAGACCCATATTTGTTTATAATGAGAACTTAGGACCCTTCTTCTGGCCAAATTTGTATAAAATATTTTTATTTAGTCTAAGAGTGGTTATAAAATAGTAGGGATATAGTTAATTTCTTGTGCTCCACAAGTGGCTAAAACCTCTCCCCTAGAAAAATTGAGGTACACATATTGGCCCTTGTTATATTCAACTTATGACCCAAGTATAGATTGAATTTTGGTAACAACTTTAGAGACCTAGCCTGTATAGGTATATAATGGATTAGTCGTTAAGCATATATAGATAATGGATATTCGAGCTGTAGCCCTAAATTCATGAGGGGCTATTTTTAGATTGAATGTTATAGATAATTTTATGCGTAATCATTAGGAAGTCCTATATTGCATATGCAGACACCATAGAGGATCTAATTGTAATTTTGTTGTCTAAGGGTATGTAATTTAGAGAACACATCAATGTGATATGTTTTGGTTCTATACTTATCTGTATATAGGTTAGCCGGATTTGTTTATCTGATTTGTATTTCTATATTCTCATTATATAGGTATTTTAGTCCGCCATTATATGAAGATGTTTTTTACTTGAGAATACCTATCTGTATCGAAATAAAATAGAATAGTACCATATGTACTTATAACATCCATTTATAATATAAATTAGAAGTGTACATATATGTTCTACTTAGACATGTGCGATTAGTTTCGTTCCGAATTCAAATTCGTACGAATTTGGTCGAATTCGGAGTTTCGGACCGTTTCGAATATACGAATGAAATGCTTTCTGAAAGAATACTAATCCGAATGCATTTGTTCTGAAATAGTCGAATTGTTCGTACGTATTCGTTTTCATTCGGATGTGTGTGGCGCAGTTAGATTTTATTTTAATAATAGTTAGTTACACGTGACGTGACTACTAATCTGAATGCATTTGTTCCGAAATATTCGAATTGTTCCGATATATTCGTTTTCATTCGGACGTGCGTGTGGTGCAGTTTTAAAATTATTTCTTCAAATAAATCTTATTATTAAATCCAAAGAACCACAAAATCGTTAGAAGAAAATGAGATCTGAATGATTATGTAATTATTTATTGAACAAATGAACAGATAAAATATTTAGTTAGGTTTTTGGTACTAGCATGGTATACTACTATAATATATATTAAGTTGATATACAACGAATCGATTCGAATTCATTTGTTTATTAAAATGAGTGTAGTGTCAAATATCTTCTTGTCCAATCAGATCATTCCTTTTGTTTTGGGGGTTGGATTACTGTCACAGTGATAGTTTTCTGGTCCAATAATAATATTATTTTAATTTTGTGGGTTGGATTACTGTCACACGCAGTGCAATGTGCTATAGCTTTTCCTCAAGGGCTGTGCTTATCTGTGCTGTTGTGTTAAGCAGAAGGCAGACATTATCAGACTTGCAGGCTGTCAACATTGCAGCAGAAGACAATCCCTGAACTTGTGAAGTTGAACAGTTACAGAAGAAGAGAAGAAGGCACAGTGTCCTAGAGATTTACTGGTCTGCGTATTTTTGCTTATTATATTATTATTTTTGGCTGAAATTGTGACTCCTTATAATTGTGTACTATTGTATTGATTGTCTTGTGTGACTTTTTTGGAGTTCTATCTGTATGAGCTGAGCTGAGTTCACTCCAATTTTTTTTTGCTTAAGAGAGTTAGTTACTGCTGTGCTGTCTTAAACTTAGATAACAGGCACACAGGTTGGTGAATGATGATAGGATTTTTTTGATTTTTGAACACATCAGCAAAAGACACAGACATCACCCTATATTATTTACTCTTTGCGGATAAATATAATTATTTTTTGTGTGTGTGTGTGTGTGTGTGTGTGTGTGTGTGTATGTATACTATTCATCATTGTAGATAGATATCCACACAAAATTTAATTACATTTTTTTTGTTTGTTTAAGAGAGTTACTTGCTGTGCTGTCTTAAACCTATATTACATTACAGGCACACTTGTCCTTTAGCATAGGATTATTTTTTTTAACACATCAGCATCATCAGAAGACACATTATCCAAGCTATTATTGGCTAAATCTATATTTTTTTATTGATTGTGTGTGATAGTATCTATACCCAAAAAATATTATTAATTAAAAAACAATTATTTTTGTTTATAATTGATAATAATTATATAATTCTATAGTACTAATTACCATTATTTAATTTTTCAATTTTTATTTTTTAAATATATATAATTAATAGACAACTACCTAATTATGTGTAATGGATAGTCATCCCCCACCTCATGTTCCTCAAACAACCTGAAGCAGTGACACAGTAACCACCAGTGCCACCATATGTGTACCGCTACTGTCTGTGTCAAATCCTTCCACAGAATCCACATCCTCATTGCCGGGCACAGACATTTGTCATCCACCCTCCACACGTGAAACATAATTTAGGTATCACAAGAGACCTGATACTACAAAGGAGAGGCAAATGAAGCAGCAGGAACTGCTACCCTGTCCTGTTTCTGTGCCTCAGGTAAAGTTTATGGGTTCAAGCAGAGCTAGCAGCAGTAGTCAAAGCACTCGTAGATTCACTAGCAGTAGTACTAGTAGTCATCTGAGCCCACCCTCTAAATTTCAAAGGTCTGTAAGTCAAAATTTAAGTTCACAATCCTCTAGCAGGGTTGATAGGTCCTCCTCTGAGACCAGGAAGCAGTCCGCATTTTGGCGGCGTCTTAATTTTCCGGATCCTACCCCCAAAACATGTACAATCACTAATGCCAGTTGTGTCACCACCTCCTCTATATCCAGTTCTAGTACCGTGTTGCCAACTAAAATGTTTTACAGTAGAAGCCAAACAGTACCAACGCAGGCTTTTTCCAGTGAACATTCATTTAAGCAGCCCAAACGTGAAGTATTTGAGTATGAGGAAGAAAAAAATTCTCATGCTGATACTGCTGCCACCACCATCGCTACTGCCAGTGCCAGCATTACTGATAGTCCATCTGCTATTGATATAAGTGAAGAGGGCACCAGTAGTCACCAGGGAGAAGAGGGCTCCCCAACATATGTCGCTAATGATAAATCCATGTTTACTGACATGGACGAATCAGTGTCATCTTATAATTTAGAACCAGATGATCATACTCACTATTCCCTTGCCCATAGTTCACCTATTTCTATACATTTGTATTCCTCTCCGTCTCCAACATCGTCACCACCAGTGTCACCGAGCTCTCCAATAGCTTGTGTTGAGTCTCCCAGCCAGATTGTAGTTAGTGCACCCGCCACTACTGTTAGGCCACTAACCTCCTCCATTCCCACCATCCCTTCAATGTTTAGGCCTCCTCCTGTTACGTCACAGAGAGAAGGCCAAGATATAACAAAAATAAAAGGAGTTGCTACAGCATGTGCGCGCAAAGAAACTGTCACAAAAGATTCTTCACTGCACAGTGGCAAAGGTATCCGTCGTGCACAAGTGTGGGAGCATTTTGAGGCTATTGGTGATGGTCGCCAAGCCAAATGCAAATTGTGTGGTAGGGAAGTCAGCCGGGGTAGAGTGTTGGGGCATCTGACCAATTCAGGAATGAACCAACACATTCGCACCCATCACAAGCCAGTGGTGTTAAGGGAAGAAAGTGGTGTCTCTGCTCCAGCCAGCACTACTAGGGGAACTACTACTAGCAGTGTCACAGTAACCACCAGTAGGAATCACAAGGGGCAGGGGCATCATGCCTCTTCTGGTGCAGCTGCTATCAGTGTCAGCCAACATCACATGAAATCCACCCAGCCCACAATGGAGCAATTTGGTGTATTTCATTCCAGTCGGATGTCAAGACAGCAGGTGCGAAAAATTACACACCTCATTGCCCAGCTCATAGCGGTTGGAGGGGCACCTTTTAATATGGTGGAAGGGGACCCCTTTAAACAACTTATGGAGGCAGTTGCACCCCATTATAAAGTTCCTGCTCGTACCACATTTAGTAGATCTGTAATTCCCTCACTTTACCGGTCATGCGTTGTTGTTTTGAAGGAGGAGTTGGGAAAGGCTGCTGGACAGTCAGTGCACTTCACCACTGACCTATGGAGTGCTCCTAGTGGCCAACATGCCTTCCTGTCTTTGACGGCACATTGGTGGCTGCCAAATGTGTCACCACCAGTTATATCACCCAAAAGTTCAGGCTTAAAAACCTCTGACTCAGTGACTGGTGCAGTAGCCAAGGGGTACCGCTCCTTTCTCCTGCATGCTGAGGTGATGGATCATCAGCACACCTCACAGAACATCCTACATGCACTGAATAATATGGTGGCATGGAGTGCTGCTCATATATGTCTAAAGAAGGTTTTTAATTTAACTTTCAATTGAAACCTCTGTAAAATAATAAGTATCACAGCTAGTAATTGTGAGACATAAAATTAAGTATTATATTAAACTTCAATCTATGTTTCATGTGATGGAACATTGTGTTGATGTTGTAGATAAATTGCATCCAAAATGCATCCAAAATGTTGTGTTTCAGGGTCTGTTGGCTTGTCTTGTTCCGGTTGAGGTGGTTGATTCTGCGCTGTCTCATCCACAATGGGGGCATGATGTTGTGTTGATGGTTGGACAACGCTCACAGATGATGATGGTGAGAAGCATGTTTGTTCAATATTTTCTCCATCACTTTCCTCTACATTAATGACTGGTGAATGCAGTTGACTGGTATGGCTTCCACCTGCAGACATGCCTTGTAGTTCTGAAATAGATGAAACAGTAATCAAATGTTATTATTTTGTTGTATGCAAACCAATGTATTTGTGGACATGTTGTACAGACATAGAAAGACTCTCGCTAAAAGTTTTCTTTCATAATATCTAAGAAAAAGACAGCAACAGACTATCCACAAACTTTTATTATACATTATTCACTCAAATATATATTTTATTTCTCTGTCAAATTTAATTAAAAGTTATATTCAATTAACTAAATTTTTTTAGAAATATTGCGTAATAAATAATTTGTAGCTGATGTTTTTTGCTATAGTAAAGGCTTTATTAAATAAAATGTCCAGATAATTATTGCCTGTCCTGTTTGTTTATATTTTCAGTTTGTTATAACTTACGTGGAGGAGTAGTGGACGTCTCTCTGCTTCCAGAGGCTGCTACTGGTTGGATCCGAGTTACTGACACTGTTAAAGATAGAATAAAATCAGCACAAGCCAAGGTATACTAAATTACAGATAATAAGTTTGTGTGAAGACATCAATATTTATTTTGAATGCTAACATTTTATTATTTTTTAAAAATGGTAAAGCATAGCAAAAAAAAAATATTTAATGAAAAGGTGAATAGTGTGCCATACATTTGGCTGAGAATGGTCAGCTGATAGTCGCAACAAGTGGATGGACGGCAGAATCATTATCAGGCTGATGAAAGTCATTAGATGAAAATCGCGATACAATGGATAATAAAACAAATATTTGACTTTCAATATTTTGAAAGAGCAGGAAATATAAAGCAGCTTTATAAATTTATAGTCCTATCATAACATTTGTTTTGTTGTCTTCTTATTGTTATTTTATAAATCAAGACTGTAAGCAAGCACTATTCCGCTATGCATGGTTTTGAAAGAAAAAAAATACCCGGGGACCAGGCTTACATTATTGGTTTGTAAAATAAAGATAATAATAGAACAAAGAAAAATTGAGTATCAAATAATTGAGTAGATTAATTTGCTGTTCTAGCAGATTATAGTATGAAATCATTAAAGAAAAATGTTTGGTTCATTATATCTTTAAGCACAACACTTGATCATGGAAACTTGACAAGAAAAAGGTAACATGGCTAGGGAACTGGGACAGGGTACAATTTGAATGTAATACTCTGGGAGTAAAAATCTAATCTTCAATCCATTTTTTTTTCTAAAACCTATGTTTGTATTCCTTATTTAGGTACTTACCCGAACTAGGCTGAGACGTGCTTGGGGCGGATCGCCCTGCAGAGTATTTTCGGTGATCTGGAAAACATCAAGGATAAGAGACAGGTAAGTCTAACATGTATTAGTGAACAATAGTTATTAGTGATGAATGATTCATAATTTCCAAAAAACCTATACAGGCCAGGTAGTGAAATATATATATAAAATCTTGTCAACAGCCCATAATAGGCATTTATTTAAATGTGATGGTCGATTTTTTATATTTTAAATAATTTAACCCCTTAAGGACCAGCGACGTACCCTGTATGTCGCTGGCTTTTTTTTGGGACTTGATTGTTTTATAGCGTGGTCTTGCCACCAGCGTTGAGACTGCTCTATTCCACAAAGCCTGCTGGAGGGAGGGAATTAATAGCGTGTTCTTGCTAGACTTGTGCTATTATGTCCTGAAAAAACCCTTAACGACCAGTGACATACAGGGTACATTGTGGTCATTAAGGGGTTAAATCACTTTACAGAAAAAAGGATGCAAAGGCCACAGCATCTAAAATTCAGGTATTGGTGAGGTAGGGAAAGACAAAATAAAGGGCCTTGGGAGGGAAAGAGAAGAAAGGTGACATGAGGAAAAAGGATATTGGGGAACAACAAATGAAGGGGCATAGGGGAGTGAGGGGAACACAAAGGAAGGGCCATGGTGAGGTAGAAGGATGATATATAATAACTAGTATTTATATAGCTCCTTTCTCAAAGTGGGACTCAAACTCTTGAAGCGCATTTTCAGTGCTCGCTCTCAAAATTAACCAAATCGGCAGGTGAATAGTTATAGTTGTTATTATTAATAAATTTAATGGTACTCATTTGAGCAACATCAGAAGGATTAAGGGCTGAGTTGGCCCTGCTGGGATTTGAACCTATCTTTGAACAGGCTTTTGTAGTCAGGGCATTTTGCCAATTGAGCTACCTTACCAGCCTTATAAAGTGTGATTTTGATTCTGTCATATACAACTATGCCAGATGCATTTATATTCCATCTTTCACATACAAAATTCACATACAAAAGAAATGTATGTGGATGATGGAAGTTGAGTTATGACATATGTGTATGTAACTATGTATGCTGCCTAGAATGCAACTCCCGTCATACATGATTTTTGCCTTACAGATATGAGTCTTTCTTTATTTGTTTAAAAAAAAAAAAAAATAGAATAGTAAATTGTAATACCTAAAGGATAAATCAATTGTTTTGTCTTCCACTTTATTCCCTTGTATTTATTTGTTTATTTCCACACCCATGCAAAGTAATCAAAGTAATCGTATATTTAATTTTACTCACCAGCTCTCTTTTGCCTGACAGATTCATCTCTCCTACTTGAGCTACGGACACCAGTGACAACAGACTCTTCTAGAAGTTTGTCCCGCACCTCCTTCCCCCAACTGTTAAAACGAACACTCTTTGATGTGGAGTGCATCATTGACAATTTCCTTTTGACCATCGCCCTGCAATCATAATATCTATTAATCAAATAAAAACATTTTTTTGGTTAGAAAATAATAAAAAAAAAACATTGAAAAACTATAATGACTTTATTTTAAAATAAGGATTTATTACATTTTGCATCTGATACATCAAAAGAATACCAGCGGAGCTATTGGAAATGACTGACAGTGCCTGACCTTTAACCCAGATTTTTAGAGTTTTCAAAAGTTATATTATAGGGATGGATAGATTAATAGAAATATATATATAAATTCACAGGTTATAATTGTTGTTTTATATGCATGTAAAATTTAGTTATGTAACAAATAAATATTTTTTTTTAAAAGTTAGTACAGTGTTTGCTTATCTGGTATACATTGAAATGGACTATAAAGTCAAAATAGAGTTTATGGTTCGGAATCAGATAGATCAGATAATTGGAAATGTAAAGGGACATGAAAAGAAAACCAAATATTTTTCATGATTCAGATAGAGGATATCATTTTCAAAAATTTTTGAATTTACTTCGATTTTCAAATTTATTTCATTCTCTTGGTATCAATTATTGAAGGAGCAGCAATGCACGAATGGTTTCTAACAAAACACCTGGGTGAGCCAATCAAAATTGAAATATATGTATAAGCAGCCACCAATCAACAGCGAGAAAATAGCTTCTCTGCTGCTCCAAAGCTTGCCTAGAAAAACATTTCAACAAATGATAACAAGAGAAGGAAGATAATGAAATAATATAAGTTATTTTGAAAGTTATTTAATTAAAATTTAATTATCTATATCAATTGTGGAAGAAACATATTGGTTCATGTCCTTTTAAGTATACTGTATACATTTAATAATTTACTTCATTTATATAAATTTACAGTCCTTTTATGTAATAACTTCCTGAGCATGTGCAGAAGCTCACAGGGTATACATATAGGGGCATATTTATCAAGGTCTGGCGGACCGGATCCGATAGTGCGGATCAGGTCTGACAGACCTCGTTGAATACGGCGAGCAATACGCTCGCCGTATTCAGCATTGCACCAGCAGCTCACAAGAGCCAGCAGGGGGGTGTCAATCAATCCGATCGTACTAGATCGGGTTGTATTGTTGCGATGTGTGTCCGCCTGCTCAGAGCAGGCGGACAGTAATGGAGCAGCGGTCTTTGTGACCAGAAACACGGGGCATCAAGCTCCATTCAGCGCTTGATACAACATATGCCCCATAGTCTGTGATTGGATGATATCTGTCACATATACAGGGTACCATAAACAAAGAATTGGTATAAAAATAATTATATAGATTATAATGAAGTGTTAGAATTGCATTGTATTTTTATTAGCTACTTCTTAATTATGTTATTTATTAAAATGCATGAGCGGTCCTCTAACAATAAGATATTTATATTATAAGGACAGGTATGTTTGTCTGATGCTGTCATGTACATACTAGAGAGTGAGACTGCAGCATGAGCGGTCCTCTAACAATAAGATATTTATATTATAAGGACAGGTATGTTTGTCTGATGCTGTCATGCGCATACTAGAGAGAGTGAGACTGCAGCATGAGCGGTCCTCTAACAATAAGATATTTATATTATAAGGACAGGTATGTTTGTCTGATGCTGTCATGCACATACTAGAGAGAGTGAGACTGCAGCATGAGCGGTCCTCTAACAATAAGATATTTATATTATAAGGACAGGAATGTTTGTCTGATGCTGTCATGCACATACTAGAGAGTGAGACTGCAGCATGAGCAGTCCTCTAACAATAAGATATTTATATTATAAGGACAGGTATGTTTGTCTGATGCTGTCATGCACATACTAGAGAGAGTGAGACTGCAGCATGAGCGGTCCTTTAACAATAAGATATTTATATTATAAGGACAGGAATGTTTGTCTGATGCTGTCATGCACATACTAGAGAGTGAGACTGCAGCATGAGCGGTCCTTTAACAATAAGATATTTATATTATAAGGACAGGTATGTTTGTCTGATGCTGTCATGCACATACTAGAGAGAGTGAGACTGCAGCATGAGCGGTCCTTTAACAATAAGATATTTATATTATAAGGACAGGAATGTTTGTCTGATGCTGTCATGCACATACTAGAGAGTGAGACTGCAGCATGAGTGGTCCTTTAACAATAAGATATTTATATTATAAGGACAGGTATGTTTGGCTGATGCTGTCATGCACATACTAGAGAGTGAGACTGCAGCATGAGCGGTCCTTTAACAATAAGATATTTATATTATAAGGACAGGTATGTTTGTCTGATGCTGTCATGCACATACTAGAGAGAGTGAGACTGCAGCATGAGCGGTCCTCTAACAATAAGATATTTATATTATAAGGACAGGTATGTTTGGCTGATGCTGTCATGCACATACTAGAGAGTGAGACTGCAGCATGAGCGGTCCTTTAACAATAAGATATTTATATTATAAGGACAGGTATGTTTGGCTGATGCTGTCATGCACATACTAGAGAGAGTGAGACTGCAGCATGAGCGGTCCTCTAACAATAAGATATTTATATTATAAGGACAGGTATGTTTAGCTGATGCTGTCATGCACATACTAGAGAGTGAGACTGCAGCATGAGCGGTCCTCTAACAATAAGATATTTATATTATAAGGACAGGTATGTTTGTCTGATGCTGTCATGCGCATACTAGAGAGTGAGACTGCAGCATGAGCGGTCCTCTAACAATAAGATATTTATATTATAAGGACAGGTATGTTTGGCTGATGCTGTCATGCACATACTAGAGAGAGTGAGACTGCAGCATGAGCGGTCCTCTAACAATAAGATATTTATATTATAAGGACAGGTATGTTTGTCTGATGCTGTCATGCACATACTAGAGAGTGAGACTGCAGCATGAGCGGTCCTCTAACAATAAGATATTTATATTATAAGGACAGGTATGTTTGTCTGATGCTGTCATGCACATACTAGAGAGAGTGAGACTGCAGCATGAGCGGTCCTTTAACAATAAGATATTTATATTATAAGGACAGGAATGTTTGTCTGATGCTGTCATGCACATACTAGAGAGTGAGACTGCAGCATGAGCGGTCCTCTAACAATAAGATATTTATATTATAAGGACAGGTATGTTTGGCTGATGCTGTCATGCACATACTAGAGATTGAGACTGCAGCATGAGCGGTCCTTTAACAATAATATATTTATATTATAAGGACAGGTATGTTTGGCTGATGCTGTCATGCACATACTAGAGAGAGTGAGACTGCAGCATGAGCGGTCCTCTAACAATAAGATATTTATATTATAAGGACAGGTATGTTTGTCTGATGCTGTCATGCACATACTAGAGAGTGAGACTGCAGCATGAGCGGTCCTCTAACAATAAGATATTTATATTATAAGGACAGGTATGTTTGTCTGATGCTGTCATGCACATACTAGAGAGTGAGACTGCAGCATGAGTGGTCCTCTAACAATAAGATATTTATATTATAAGGACAGGTATGTTTGTCTGATGCTGTCATGCACATACTAGAGAGTGAGACTGCAGCATGAGTGGTCCTCTAACAATAAGATATTTATATTATAAGGACAGGTATGTTTAGCTGATGCTGTCATGCACATACTAGAGAGTGAGACTGCAGCATGAGCGGTCCTGTAACAATACGATATTTATATTATAAGGACAGGTATGTTTGTCTGATGCTGTCATGCACATACTAGAGAGAGTGAGACTGCAGCATGAGCGGTCCTCTAACAATAAGATATTTATATTATAAGGACAGGTATGTTTGTCTGATGCTGTCATGCACATACTAGAGAGAGTGATACTGCAGCATGAGCGGTCCTCTAACAATAAGATATTTATATTATAAGGACAGGTATGTTTGTCTGATACTGTCATGCACATACTAGAGAGTGAGACTGCAGCATGAGCGGTCCTCTAACAATAAGATATTTATATTATAAGGACAGGTATGTTTGTCTGATGCAGTCATGCACATACTAGAGAGTGAGACTGCAGCATGAGCGGCCCTTTAACAATAAGATATTTATATTATAAGGACAGGTATGTTTGGCTGATGCAGTCATGCGCATACTAGAGAGTGAGACTGCAGCATGAGCGGTCCTCTAACAATAAGATATTTATATTATAAGGACAGGTATGTTTGTCTGATGCTGTCATGCACATACTAGAGAGTGAGACTGCAGCATGAGCGGTCCTTTAACAATAAGATATTTATATTATAAGGACAGGTATGTTTCTCTGATGCTGTCATGCACATACTAGAGAAAGTGAGACTGCAGCATGAGCGGTCCTCTAACAATAAGATATTTATATTATAAGGACAGGTATGTGTGTCTGATGCTGTCATGCACATACTAGAGAGGGTAAGACTGCAGCATGAGCGGTCCTTTAACAATAAGATATTTATATTATAAGGACAGGTATGTTTGTCTGATGCTGTCATGCACATACTAGAGAGGGTAAGACTGCAGCATGAGCGGTCCTCTAACAATAAGATATTTATATTATAAGGACAGGTATGTTTGTCTGATGCTGTCATGCACATACTAGAGAGGGTGAGACTGCAGCATGAGCGGTCCTTTAACAATAAGATATTTATATTATAAGGACAGGTATGTTTGTCTGATGCTGTCATGCACATACTAGAGAGAGTGAGACTGCAGCATGAGCGGTCCTTTAACAATAAGATATTTATATTATAAGGACAGGTATGTTTGTCTGATGCTGTCATGCACATACTAGAGAGTGAGACTGCAGCATGAGCGGTCCTCTAACAATAAGATATTTATATTATAAGGACAGGTATGTTTAGCTGATGCTGTCATGCACATACTAGAGAGTGAGACTGCAGCATGAGCGGTCCTCTAACAATAAGATATTTATATTATAAGGACAGGTATGTTTGTCTGATGCAGTCATGCACATACTAGAGAGTGAGACTGCAGCATGAGCGGTCCTTTAACAATAAGATATTTATATTATAAGGACAGGTATGTTTGGCTGATGCTGTCATGCACATACTAGAGAGTGAGACTGCAGCATGAGCGGTCCTCTAACAATAAGATATTTATATTATAAGGACAGGTATGTTTGTCTGATGCTGTCATGCACATACTAGAGAGTGAGACTGCAGCATGAGCGGTCCTCTAACAATAAGATATTTATATTATAAGGACAGGTATGTTTGTCTGATGCTGTCATGCACATACTAGAGAAGTGAGACTGCAGCATGAGCGGTCCTCTAACAATAAGATATTTATATTATAAGGACAGGTATGTTTGTCTGATGCTGTCATGCACATACTAGAGAGGTGAGACTGCAGCATGAGCGGTCCTCTAACAATAAGATATTTATATTATAAGGACAGGTATGTTTGTCTGATGCTGTCATGCACATACTAGAGAGAGTGAGACTGCAGCATGAGCGGTCCTCTAACAATAAGATATTTATATTATAAGGACAGGTATGTTTGTCTGATGCTGTCATGCACATACTAGAGAGAGTGAGACTGCAGCATGAGCGGTCCTCTAACAATAAGATATTTATATTATAAGGACAGGTATGTTTGTCTGATGCTGTCATGCACATACTAGAGAGTGAGACTGCAGCATGAGCGGTCCTCTAACAATAAGATATTTATATTATAAGGACAGGTATGTTTGTCTGATGCTGTCATGCACATACTAGAGAGTGAGACTGCAGCATGAGCGGTCCTCTAACAATAAGATATTTATATTATAAGGACAGGTATGTTTGTCTGATGCTGTCATGCACATACTAGAGAGTGAGACTGCAGCATGAGCGGTCCTCTAACAATAAGATATTTATATTATAAGGACAGGTATGTTTGTCTGATGCTGTCATGCACATACTAGAGAGTGAGACTGCAGCATGAGCGGTCCTTTAACAATAAGATATTTATATTATAAGGACAGGTATGTTTGTCTGATGCTGTCATGCACATACTAGAGAGAGTGAGACTGCAGCATGAGCGGTCCTCTAACAATAAGATATTTATATTATAAGGACAGGTATGTTTGTCTGATGCTGTCATGCACATACTAGAGAGGTGAGACTGCAGCATGAGCGGTCCTCTAACAATAAGATATTTATATTATAAGGACAGGTATGTTTGTCTGATGCTGTCATGCACATACTAGAGAGTGAGACTGCAGCATGAGCGGTCCTCTAACAATAAGATATTTATATTATAAGGACAGGTATGTTTGTCTGATGCTGTCATGCACATACTAGAGAGAGTGAGACTGCAGCATGAGCGGTCCTCTAACAATAAGATATTTATATTATAAGGACAGGTATGTTTGTCTGATGCTGTCATGCACATACTAGAGAGTGAGACTGCAGCATGAGCGGTCCTCTAACAATAAGATATTTATATTATAAGGACAGGTATGTTTGTCTGATGCTGTCATGCACATACTAGAGAGTGAGACTGCAGCATGAGCGGTCCTCTAACAATAAGATATTTATATTATAAGGACAGGTATGTTTGTCTGATGCTGTCATGCACATACTAGAGAGTGAGACTGCAGCATGAGCGGTCCTCTAACAATAAGATATTTATATTATAAGGACAGGTATGTTTGTCTGATGCTGTCATGCACATACTAGAGAGTGAGACTGCAGCATGAGCGGTCCTCTAACAATAAGATATTTATATTATAAGGACAGGTATGTTTGTCTGATGCTGTCATGCACATACTAGAGAGTGAGACTGCAGCATGAGCGGTCCTCTAACAATAAGATATTTATATTATAAGGACAGGTATGTTTGTCTGATGCTGTCATGCACATACTAGAGAGTGAGACTGCAGCATGAGCGGTCCTCTAACAATAAGATATTTATATTATAAGGACAGGTATGTTTGTCTGATGCTGTCATGCACATACTAGAGAGTGAGACTGCAGCATGAGCGGTCCTCTAACAATAAGATATTTATATTATAAGGACAGGTATGTTTGTCTGATGCTGTCATGCACATACTAGAGAGAGTGAGACTGCAGCATGAGCGGTCCTCTAACAATAAGATATTTATATTATAAGGACAGGTATGTTTGTCTGATGCTGTCATGCACATACTAGAGAGTGAGACTGCAGCATGAGCGGTCCTCTTAAAATAAGATATTTATATTATAAGGACAGGTATGTTTGTCTGATGCTGTCATGCACATACTAGAGAGAGTGAGACTGCAGCATGAGCGGTCCTCTAACAATAAGATATTTATATTATAAGGACAGGTATGTTTGTCTGATGCTGTCATGCACATACTAGAGAGTGAGACTGCAGCATGAGCGGTCCTCTAACAATAAGATATTTATATTATAAGGACAGGTATGTTTGTCTGATGCTGTCATGCACATACTAGAGAGTGAGACTGCAGCATGAGCGGTCCTCTAACAATAAGATATTTATATTATAAGGACAGGTATGTTTGTCTGATGCTGTCATGCACATACTAGAGAGTGAGACTGCAGCATGAGCGGTCCTCTAACAATAAGATATTTATATTATAAGGACAGGTATGTTTGTCTGATGCTGTCATGCACATACTAGAGAGTGAGACTGCAGCATGAGCGGTCCTCTAACAATAAGATATTTATATTATAAGGACAGGTATGTTTGTCTGATGCTGTCATGCACATACTAGAGAGTGAGACTGCAGCATGAGCGGTCCTCTAACAATAAGATATTTATATTATAAGGACAGGTATGTTTGTCTGATGCAGTCATGCACATACTAGAGAGAGTGAGACTGCAGCATGAGCGGTCCTCTAACAATAAGATATTTATATTATAAGGACAGGTATGTTTGTCTGATGCTGTCATGCACATACTAGAGAGAGTGAGACTGCAGCATGAGCGGTCCTCTAACAATAAGATATTTATATTATAAGGACAGGTATGTTTGTCTGATGCTGTCATGCACATACTAGAGAGTGAGACTGCAGCATGAGCGGTCCTTTAACAATAAGATATTTATATTATAAGGACAGGTATGTTTGTCTGATGCTGTCATGCACATACTAGAGAGTGAGACTGCAGCATGAGCGGTCCTCTAACAATAAGATATTTATATTATAAGGACAGGTATGTTTGTCTGATGCTGTCATGCACATACTAGAGAGTGAGACTGCAGCATGAGCGGTCCTCTAACAATAAGATATTTATATTATAAGGACAGGTATGTTTGTCTGATGCTGTCATGCACATACTAGAGAGAGTGAGACTGCAGCATGAGCGGTCCTCTAACAATAAGATATTTATATTATAAGGACAGGTATGTTTGTCTGATGCTGTCATGCACATACTAGAGAGTGAGACTGCAGCATGAGCGGTCCTCTAACAATAAGATATTTATATTATAAGGACAGGTATGTTTGTCTGATGCTGTCATGCACATACTAGAGAGAGTGAGACTGCAGCATGAGCGGTCCTCTAACAATAAGATATTTATATTATAAGGACAGGTATGTTTGTCTGATGCTGTCATGCACATACTAGAGAGTGAGACTGCAGCATGAGCGGTCCTCTAACAATAAGATATTTATATTATAAGGACAGGTATGTTTGTCTGATGCTGTCATGCACATACTAGAGAGAGTGAGACTGCAGCATGAGCGGTCCTCTAACAATAAGATATTTATATTATAAGGACAGGTATGTTTGTCTGATGCTGTCATGCACATACTAGAGAGAGTGAGACTGCAGCATGAGCGGTCCTCTAACAATAAGATATTTATATTATAAGGACAGGTATGTTTGTCTGATGCTGTCATGCACATACTAGAGAGTGAGACTGCAGCATGAGCGGTCCTCTAACAATAAGATATTTATATTATAAGGACAGGTATGTTTGTCTGATGCTGTCATGCACATACTAGAGAGTGAGACTGCAGCATGAGCGGTCCTCTAACAATAAGATATTTATATTATAAGGACAGGTATGTTTGTCTGATGCTGTCATGCACATACTAGAGAGTGAGACTGCAGCATGAGCGGTCCTCTAACAATAAGATATTTATATTATAAGGACAGGTATGTTTGTCTGATGCTGTCATGCACATACTAGAGAGTGAGACTGCAGCATGAGCGGTCCTCTAACAATAAGATATTTATATTATAAGGACAGGTATGTTTGTCTGATGCTGTCATGCACATACTAGAGAGAGTGAGACTGCAGCATGAGCGGTCCTCTAACAATAAGATATTTATATTATAAGGACAGGTATGTTTGTCTGATGCTGTCATGCACATACTAGAGAGTGAGACTGCAGCATGAGCGGTCCTCTAACAATAAGATATTTATATTATAAGGACAGGTATGTTTGTCTGATGCTGTCATGCACATACTAGAGAGTGAGACTGCAGCATGAGCGGTCCTCTAACAATAAGATATTTATATTATAAGGACAGGTATGTTTGTCTGATGCTGTCATGCACATACTAGAGAGTGAGACTGCAGCATGAGCGGTCCTCTAACAATAAGATATTTATATTATAAGGACAGGTATGTTTGTCTGATGCTGTCATGCACATACTAGAGAGTGAGACTGCAGCATGAGCGGTCCTCTAACAATAAGATATTTATATTATAAGGACAGGTATGTTTGTCTGATGCTGTCATGCACATACTAGAGAGTGAGACTGCAGCATGAGCGGTCCTCTAACAATAAGATATTTATATTATAAGGACAGGTATGTTTGTCTGATGCTGTCATGCACATACTAGAGAGTGAGACTGCAGCATGAGCGGTCCTCTAACAATAAGATATTTATATTATAAGGACAGGTATGTTTGTCTGATGCTGTCATGCGCATACTAGAGAGTGAGACTGCAGCATGAGCGGTCCTCTAACAATAAGATATTTATATTATAAGGACAGGTATGTTTGTCTGATGCTGTCATGCACATACTAGAGAGTGAGACTGCAGCATGAGCGGTCCTCTAACAATAAGATATTTATATTATAAGGACAGGTATGTTTGTCTGATGCTGTCATGCACATACTAGAGAGTGAGACTGCAGCATGAGCGGTCCTCTAACAATAAGATATTTATATTATAAGGACAGGTATGTTTGTCTGATGCTGTCATGCACATACTAGAGAGTGAGACTGCAGCATGAGCGGTCCTCTAACAATAAGATATTTATATTATAAGGACAGGTATGTTTGTCTGATGCTGTCATGCACATACTAGAGAGTGAGACTGCAGCATGAGCGGCCCTCTAACAATAAGATATTTATATTATAAGGACAGGTATGTTTGTCTGATGCTGTCATGCACATACTAGAGAGTGAGACTGCAGCATGAGCGGTCCTCTAACAATAAGATATTTATATTATAAGGACAGGTATGTTTGTCTGATGCTGTCATGCACATACTAGAGAGTGAGACTGCAGCATGAGCGGTCCTCTAACAATAAGATATTTATATTATAAGGACAGGTATGTTTGTCTGATGCTGTCATGCACATACTAGAGAGTGAGACTGCAGCATGAGCGGTCCTCTAACAATAAGATATTTATATTATAAGGACAGGTATGTTTGTCTGATGCTGTCATGCACATACTAGAGAGTGAGACTGCAGCATGAGCGGTCCTCTAACAATAAGATATTTATATTATAAGGACAGGTATGTTTGTCTGATGCTGTCATGCACATACTAGAGAGTGAGACTACAGCATGAGCGGTCCTCTAACAATAAGATATTTATATTATAAGGACAGGTATGTTTGTCTGATGCTGTCATGCACATACTAGAGAGAGTGAGACTGCAGCATGAGCGGTCCTCTAACAATAAGATATTTATATTATAAGGACAGGTATGTTTGTCTGATGCTGTCATGCACATACTAGAGAGTGAGACTGCAGCATGAGCGGTCCTCTAACAATAAGATATTTATATTATAAGGACAGGTATGTTTGTCTGATGCTGTCATGCACATACTAGAGAGTGAGACTGCAGCATGAGCGGTCCTCTAACAATAAGATATTTATATTATAAGGACAGGTATGTTTATCTGATGCTGTCATGCACATACTAGAGAGAGTGAGACTGCAGCATGAGCGGTCCTCTAACAATAAGATATTTATATTATAAGGACAGGTATGTTTGTCTGATGCTGTCATGCACATACTAGAGAGTGAGACTGCAGCATGAGCGGTCCTCTAACAATAAGATATTTATATTATAAGGACAGGTATGTTTGTCTGATGCTGTCATGCACATACTAGAGAGTGAGACTGCAGCATGAGCGGTCCTCTAACAATAAGATATTTATATTATAAGGACAGGTATGTTTGTCTGATGCTGTCATGCACATACTAGAGAGTGAGACTGCAGCATGAGCGGTCCTCTAACAATAAGATATTTATATTATAAGGACAGGTATGTTTGTCTGATGCTGTCATGCACATACTAGAGAGAGTGAGACTGCAGCATGAGCGGTCCTCTAACAATAAGATATTTATATTATAAGGACAGGTATGTTTGTCTGATGCTGTCATGCACATACTAGAGAGTGAGACTGCAGCATGAGCGGTCCTCTAACAATAAGATATTTATATTATAAGGACAGGTATGTTTGTCTGATGCTGTCATGCACATACTAGAGAGAGTGAGACTGCAGCATGAGCGGTCCTCTAACAATAAGATATTTATATTATAAGGACAGGTATGTTTGTCTGATGCTGTCATGCACATACTAGAGAGTGAGACTGCAGCATGAGCGGTCCTCTAACAATAAGATATTTATATTATAAGGACAGGTATGTTTGTCTGATGCTGTCATGCACATACTAGAGAGTGAGACTGCAGCATGAGCGGTCCTCTAACAATAAGATATTTATATTATAAGGACAGGTATGTTTGTCTGATGCTGTCATGCACATACTAGAGAGAGTGAGACTGCAGCATGAGCGGTCCTCTAACAATAAGATATTTATATTATAAGGACAGGTATGTTTGTCTGATGCTGTCATGCACATACTAGAGAGTGAGACTGCAGCATGAGCGGTCCTCTAACAATAAGATATTTATATTATAAGGACAGGTATGTTTGTCTGATGCTGTCATGCACATACTAGAGAGAGTGAGACTGCAGCATGAGCGGTCCTCTAACAATAAGATATTTATATTATAAGGACAGGTATGTTTGTCTGATGCTGTCATGCACATACTAGAGAGTGAGACTGCAGCATGAGCGGTCCTCTAACAATAAGATATTTATATTATAAGGACAGGTATGTTTGTCTGATGCTGTCATGCACATACTAGAGAGTGAGACTGCAGCATGAGCGGTCCTCTAACAATAAGATATTTATATTATAAGGACAGGTATGTTTGTCTGATGCTGTCATGCACATACTAGAGAGTGAGACTGCAGCATGAGCGGTCCTCTAACAATAAGATATTTATATTATAAGGACAGGTATGTTTGTCTGATGCTGTCATGCACATACTAGAGAGTGAGACTGCAGCATGAGCGGTCCTCTAACAATAAGATATTTATATTATAAGGACAGGTATGTTTGTCTGATGCTGTCATGCACATACTAGAGAGTGAGACTGCAGCATGAGCGGCCCTTTAACAATAAGATATTTATATTATAAGGACAGGTATGTTTGTCTGATGCTGTCATGCACATACTAGAGAGAGTGAGACTGCAGCATGAGCGGTCCTCTAACAATAAGATATTTATATTATAAGGACAGGTATGTTTGTCTGATGCTGTCATGCACATACTAGAGAGTGAGACTGCAGCATGAGCGGTCCTCTAACAATAAGATATTTATATTATAAGGACAGGTATGTTTGTCTGATGCTGTCATGCACATACTAGAGAGAGTGAGACTGCAGCATGAGCGGTCCTCTAACAATAAGATATTTATATTATAAGGACAGGTATGTTTGTCTGATGCTGTCATGCACATACTAGAGAGAGTGAGACTGCAGCATGAGCGGTCCTCTAACAATAAGATATTTATATTATAAGGACAGGTATGTTTGTCTGATGCTGTCATGCACATACTAGAGAGTGAGACTGCAGCATGAGCGGTCCTCTAACAATAAGATATTTATATTATAAGGACAGGTATGTTTGTCTGATGCTGTCATGCACATACTAGAGAGTGAGACTGCAGCATGAGCGGTCCTCTAACAATAAGATATTTATATTATAAGGACAGGTATGTTTGTCTGATGCAGTCATGCACATACTAGAGAGTGAGACTGCAGCATGAGCGGTCCTCTAACAATAAGATATTTATATTATAAGGACAGGTATGTTTGTCTGATGCTGTCATGCACATACTAGAGAGTGAGACTGCAGCATGAGCGGTCCTCTAACAATAAGATATTTATATTATAAGGACAGGTATGTTTGTCTGATGCTGTCATGCACATACTAGAGAGTGAGACTGCAGCATGAGCGGTCCTCTAACAATAAGATATTTATATTATAAGGACAGGTATGTTTGTCTGATGCTGTCATGCACATACTAGAGAGTGAGACTGCAGCATGAGCGGTCCTCTAACAATAAGATATTTATATTATAAGGACAGGTATGTTTGTCTGATGCTGTCATGCACATACTAGAGAGAGTGAGACTGCAGCATGAGCGGTCCTCTAACAATAAGATATTTATATTATAAGGACAGGTATGTTTGTCTGATGCTGTCATGCGCATACTAGAGAGAGTGAGACTGCAGCATGAGCGGTCCTCTAACAATAAGATATTTATATTATAAGGACAGGTATGTTTGTCTGATGCTGTCATGCACATACTAGAGAGTGAGACTGCAGCATGAGCGGTCCTCTAACAATAAGATATTTATATTATAAGGACAGGTATGTTTGTCTGATGCTGTCATGCACATACTAGAGAGAGTGAGACTGCAGCATGAGCGGTCCTCTAACAATAAGATATTTATATTATAAGGACAGGTATGTTTGTCTGATGCTGTCATGCACATACTAGAGAGTGAGACTGCAGCATGAGCGGTCCTCTAACAATAAGATATTTATATTATAAGGACAGGTATGTTTGTCTGATGCTGTCATGCACATACTAGAGAGAGTGAGACTGCAGCATGAGCGGTCCTCTAACAATAAGATATTTATATTATAAGGACAGGTATGTTTGTCTGATGCTGTCATGCACATACTAGAGAGTGAGACTGCAGCATGAGCGGTCCTCTAACAATAAGATATTTATATTATAAGGACAGGTATGTTTGTCTGATGCTGTCATGCACATACTAGAGAGTGAGACTGCAGCATGAGCGGTCCTCTAACAATAAGATATTTATATTATAAGGACAGGTATGTTTGTCTGATGCTGTCATGCACATACTAGAGAGTGAGACTGCAGCATGAGCGGTCCTCTAACAATAAGATATTTATATTATAAGGACAGGTATGTTTGTCTGATGCTGTCATGCACATACTAGAGAGTGAGACTGCAGCATGAGCGGTCCTCTAACAATAAGATATTTATATTATAAGGACAGGTATGTTTGTCTGATGCTGTCATGCACATACTAGAGAGTGAGACTGCAGCATGAGCGGTCCTCTAACAATAAGATATTTATATTATAAGGACAGGTATGTTTGTCTGATGCTGTCATGCACATACTAGAGAGTGAGACTGCAGCATGAGCGGTCCTCTAACAATAAGATATTTATATTATAAGGACAGGTATGTTTGTCTGATGCTGTCATGCACATACTAGAGAGAGTGAGACTGCAGCATGAGCGGTCCTCTAACAATAAGATATTTATATTATAAGGACAGGTATGTTTGTCTGATGCTGTCATGCACATACTAGAGAGTGAGACTGCAGCATGAGCGGTCCTCTAACAATAAGATATTTATATTATAAGGACAGGTATGTTTGTCTGATGCTGTCATGCACATACTAGAGAGAGTGAGACTGCAGCATGAGCGCTCCTCTAACAATAAGATATTTATATTATAAGGACAGGTATGTTTGTCTGATGCTGTCATGCACATACTAGAGAGTGAGACTGAAGCATGAGCGGTCCTCTAACAATAAGATATTTATATTATAAGGACAGGTATGTTTGTCTGATGCTGTCATGCACATACTAGAGAGTGAGACTGCAGCATGAGCGGTCCTCTAACAATAAGATATTTATATTATAAGGACAGGTATGTTTGTCTGATGCTGTCATGCACATACTAGAGAGTGAGACTGCAGCATGAGCGGTCCTCTAACAATAAGATATTTATATTATAAGGACAGGTATGTTTGTCTGATGCTGTCATGCACATACTAGAGAGTGAGACTGCAGCATGAGCGGTCCTCTAACAATAAGATATTTATATTATAAGGACAGGTATGTTTGTCTGATGCTGTCATGCACATACTAGAGAGAGTGAGACTGCAGCATGAGCGGTCCTCTAACAATAAGATATTTATATTATAAGGACAGGTATGTTTGTCTGATGCTGTCATGCACATACTAGAGAGAGAGAGACTGCAGCATGAGCGGTCCTCTAACAATAAGATATTTATATTATAAGGACAGGTATGTTTGTCTGATGCTGTCATGCACATACTAGAGAGTGAGACTGCAGCATGAGCGGTCCTCTAACAATAAGATATTTATATTATAAGGACAGGTATGTTTGTCTGATGCTGTCATGCACATACTAGAGAGTGAGACTGCAGCATGAGCGGTCCTCTAACAATAAGATATTTATATTATAAGGACAGGTATGTTTGTCTGATGCTGTCATGCACATACTAGAGAGAGTGAGACTGCAGCATGAGCGGTCCTCTAACAATAAGATATTTATATTATAAGGACAGGTATGTTTGTCTGATGCTGTCATGCACATACTAGAGAGTGAGACTGCAGCATGAGCGGTCCTCTAACAATAAGATATTTATATTATAAGGACAGGTATGTTTGTCTGATGCTGTCATGCACATACTAGAGAGAGTGAGACTGCAGCATGAGCGGTCCTCTAACAATAAGATATTTATATTATAAGGACAGGTATGTTTGTCTGATGCTGTCATGCACATACTAGAGAGAGTGAGACTGCAGCATGAGCGGTCCTCTAACAATAAGATATTTATATTATAAGGACAGGTATGTTTGTCTGATGCTGTCATGCACATACTAGAGAGTGAGACTGCAGCATGAGCGGTCCTCTAACAATAAGATATTTATATTATAAGGACAGGTATGTTTAGTCTGATGCTGTCATGCACATACTAGAGAGTGAGACTGCAGCATGAGCGGTCCTCTAACAATAAGATATTTATATTATAAGGACAGGTATGTTTGTCTGATGCTGTCATGCACATACTAGAGAGTGAGACTGCAGCATGAGCGGTCCTCTAACAATAAGATATTTATATTATAAGGACAGGTATGTTTGTCTGATGCTGTCATGCACATACTAGAGAGTGAGACTGCAGCATGAGCGGTCCTCTAACAATAAGATATTTATATTATAAGGACAGGTATGTTTGTCTGATGCTGTCATGCACATACTAGAGAGAGTGAGACTGCAGCATGAGCGGTCCTCTAACAATAAGATATTTATATTATAAGGACAGGTATGTTTGTCTGATGCTGTCATGCACATACTAGAGAGTGAGACTGCAGCATGAGCGGCCCTTTAACAATAAGATATTTATATTATAAGGACAGGTATGTTTGTCTGATGCTGTCATGCACATACTAGAGAGAGTGAGACTGCAGCATGAGCGGTCCTCTAACAATAAGATATTTATATTATAAGGACAGGTATGTTTGTCTGATGCTGTCATGCACATACTAGAGAGTGAGACTGCAGCATGAGCGGTCCTTTAACAATAAGATATTTATATTATAAGGACAGGTATGTTTGTCTGATGCTGTCATGCACATACTAGAGAGTGAGACTGCAGCATGAGCGGTCCTCTAACAATAAGATATTTATATTATAAGGACAGGTATGTTTGGCTGATGCTGTCATGCACATACTAGAGAGAGTGAGACTGCAGCATGAGCGGTCCTCTAACAATAAGATATTTATATTATAAGGACAGGTATGTTTGTCTGATGCTGTCATGCACATACTAGAGAGTGAGACTGCAGCATGAGCGGTCCTCTAACAATAAGATATTTATATTATAAGGACAGGTATGTTTGTCTGATGCTGTCATGCACATACTAGAGAGAGTGAGACTGCAGCATGAGCGGTCCTCTAACAATAAGATATTTATATTATAAGGACAGGTATGTTTGTCTGATGCTGTCATGCACATACTAGAGAGAGTGAGACTGCAGCATGAGCGGTCCTCTAACAATAAGATATTTATATTATAAGGACAGGTATGTTTGTCTGATGCTGTCATGCACATACTAGAGAGTGAGACTGCAGCATGAGCGGTCCTTTAACAATAAGATATTTATATTATAAGGACAGGTATGTTTGTCTGATGCTGTCATGCACATACTAGAGAGTGAGACTGCAGCATGAGCGGTCCTTTAACAATAAGATATTTATATTATAAGGACAGGTATGTTTGTCTGATGCTGTCATGCACATACTAGAGAGTGAGACTGCAGCATGAGCGGTCCTCTAACAATAAGATATTTATATTATAAGGACAGGTATGTTTGTCTGATGCTGTCATGCACATACTAGAGAGAGTGAGACTGCAGCATGAGCGGTCCTCTAACAATAAGATATTTATATTATAAGGACAGGTATGTTTGTCTGATGCTGTCATGCACATACTAGAGAGTGAGACTGCAGCATGAGCGGTCCTCTAACAATAAGATATTTATATTATAAGGACAGGTATGTTTGTCTGATGCTGTCATGCACATACTAGAGAGAGTGAGACTGCAGCATGAGCGGTCCTCTAACAATAAGATATTTATATTATAAGGACAGGTATGTTTGTCTGATGCTGTCATGCACATACTAGAGAGTGAGACTGCAGCATGAGCGGTCCTCTAACAATAAGATATTTATATTATAAGGACAGGTATGTTTGTCTGATGCTGTCATGCACATACTAGAGAGAGTGAGACTGCAGCATGAGCGGTCCTCTAACAATAAGATATTTATATTATAAGGACAGGTATGTTTGTCTGATGCTGTCATGCACATACTAGAGAGAGTGAGACTGCAGCATGAGCGGTCCTCTAACAATAAGATATTTATATTATAAGGACAGGTATGTTTGTCTGATGCTGTCATGCACATACTAGAGAGAGTGAGACTGCAGCATGAGCGGTCCTCTAACAATAAGATATTTATATTATAAGGACAGGTATGTTTGTCTGATGCTGTCATGCACATACTAGAGAGTGAGACTGCAGCATGAGCGGTCCTTTAACAATAAGATATTTATATTATAAGGACAGGTATGTTTGTCTGATGCTGTCATGCACATACTAGAGAGAGTGAGACTGCAGCATGAGCGGTCCTCTAACAATAAGATATTTATATTATAAGGACAGGTATGTTTGTCTGATGCTGTCATGCACATACTAGAGAGTGAGACTGCAGCATGAGCGGTCCTCTAACAATAAGATATTTATATTATAAGGACAGGTATGTTTGTCTGATGCTGTCATGCACATACTAGAGAGTGAGACTGCAGCATGAGCGGTCCTCTAACAATAAGATATTTATATTATAAGGACAGGTATGTTTGTCTGATGCTGTCATGCACATACTAGAGAGAGTGAGACTGCAGCATGAGCGGTCCTTTAACAATAAGATATTTATATTATAAGGACAGGTATGTTTGTCTGATGCTGTCATGCACATACTAGAGAGTGAGACTGCAGCATGAGCGGTCCTCTAACAATAAGATATTTATATTATAAGGACAGGTATGTTTGTCTGATGCTGTCATGCACATACTAGAGAGAGTGAGACTGCAGCATGAGCGGTCCTCTAACAATAAGATATTTATATTATAAGGACAGGTATGTTTGTCTGATGCTGTCATGCACATACTAGAGAGAGTGAGACTGCAGCATGAGCGGTCCTCTAACAATAAGATATTTATATTATAAGGACAGGTATGTTTGTCTGATGCTGTCATGCACATACTAGAGAGTGAGACTGCAGCATGAGCGCTCCTCTAACAATAAGATATTTATATTATAAGGACAGGTATGTTTGTCTGATGCTGTCATGCACATACTAGAGAGTGAGACTGCAGCATGAGCGGTCCTCTAACAATAAGATATTTATATTATAAGGACAGGTATGTTTGTCTGATGCTGTCATGCACATACTAGAGAGTGAGACTGCAGCATGAGCGGTCCTCTAACAATAAGATATTTATATTATAAGGACAGGTATGTTTGTCTGATGCTGTCATGCACATACTAGAGAGAGTGAGACTGCAGCATGAGCGGTCCTTTAACAATAAGATATTTATATTATAAGGACAGGTATGTTTGTCTGATGCTGTCATGCACATACTAGAGAGAGTGAGACTGCAGCATGAGCGGTCCTCTAACAATAAGATATTTATATTATAAGGACAGGTATGTTTGTCTGATGCTGTCATGCACATACTAGAGAGTGAGACTGCAGCATGAGCGGTCCTTTAACAATAAGATATTTATATTATAAGGACAGGTATGTTTGTCTGATGCTGTCATGCACATACTAGAGAGAGTGAGACTGCAGCATGAGCGGTCCTCTAACAATAAGATATTTATATTATAAGGACAGGTATGTTTGTCTGATGCTGTCATGCACATACTAGAGAGTGAGACTGCAGCATGAGCGGTCCTCTAACAATAAGATATTTATATTATAAGGACAGGTATGTTTGGCTGATGCTGTCATGCACATACTAGAGAGAGTGAGACTGCAGCATGAGCGGTCCTTTAACAATAAGATATTTATATTATAAGGACAGGTATGTTTGTCTGATGCTGTCATGCACATACTAGAGAGAGTGAGACTGCAGCATGAGCGGTCCTCTAACAATAAGATATTTATATTATAAGGACAGGTATGTTTGTCTGATGCTGTCATGCACATACTAGAGAGTGAGACTGCAGCATGAGCGGTCCTTTAACAATAAGATATTTATATTATAAGGACAGGTATGTTTGTCTGATGCTGTCATGCACATACTAGAGAGAGTGAGACTGCAGCATGAGCGGTCCTCTAACAATAAGATATTTATATTATAAGGACAGGTATGTTTGTCTGATGCTGTCATGCACATACTAGAGAGTGAGACTGCAGCATGAGCGGTCCTCTAACAATAAGATATTTATATTATAAGGACAGGTATGTTTGTCTGATGCTGTCATGCACATACTAGAGAGAGTGAGACTGCAGCATGAGCGGTCCTTTAACAATAAGATATTTATATTATAAGGACAGGTATGTTTGTCTGATGCTGTCATGCACATACTAGAGAGAGTGAGACTGCAGCATGAGCGGTCCTCTAACAATAAGATATTTATATTATAAGGACAGGTATGTTTGTCTGATGCTGTCATGCACATACTAGAGAGTGAGACTGCAGCATGAGCGGTCCTTTAACAATAAGATATTTATATTATAAGGACAGGTATGTTTGTCTGATGCTGTCATGCACATACTAGAGAGTGAGACTGCAGCATGAGCGGTCCTCTAACAATAAGATATTTATATTATAAGGACAGGTATGTTTGTCTGATGCTGTCATGCACATACTAGAGAGTGAGACTGCAGCATGAGCGGTCCTTTAACAATAAGATATTTATATTATAAGGACAGGTATGTTTGTCTGATGCTGTCATGCACATACTAGAGAGTGAGACTGCAGCATGAGCGGTCCTCTAACAATAAGATATTTATATTATAAGGACAGGTATGTTTGTCTGATGCTGTCATGCACATACTAGAGAGTGAGACTGCAGCATGAGCGGTCCTCTAACAATAAGATATTTATATTATAAGGACAGGTATGTTTGTCTGATGCTGTCATGCACATACTAGAGAGTGAGACTGAAGCATGAGCGGTCCTCTAACAATAAGATATTTATATTATAAGGACAGGTATGTTTGTCTGATGCTGTCATGCACATACTAGAGAGTGAGACTGCAGCATGAGCGGTCCTCTAACAATAAGATATTTATATTATAAGGACAGGTATGTTTGTCTGATGCTGTCATGCACATACTAGAGAGTGAGACTGCAGCATGAGCGGTCCTCTAACAATAAGATATTTATATTATAAGGACAGGTATGTTTGTCTGATGCTGTCATGCACATACTAGAGAGAGTGAGACTGCAGCATGAGCGGTCCTCTAACAATAAGATATTTATATTATAAGGACAGGTATGTTTGTCTGATGCTGTCATGCACATACTAGAGAGTGAGACTGCAGCATGAGCGGTCCTCTAACAATAAGATATTTATATTATAAGGACAGGTATGTTTAGCTGATGCTGTCATGCACATACTAGAGAGTGAGACTGCAGCATGAGTGGTCCTCTAACAATAAGATATTTATATTATAAGGACAGGTATGTTTGGCTGATGCAGTCATGCACATACTAGAGAGTGAGACTGCAGCATGAGCGGTCCTGTAACAATAAGATATTTATATTATAAGGACAGGTATGTTTGTCTGATGCTGTCATGCACATACTAGAGAGAGTGAGACTGCAGCATGAGCGGTCCTTTAACAATAAGATATTTATATTATAAGGACAGGTATGTTTGTCTGATGCTGTCATGCACATACTAGAGAGAGTGAGACTGCAGCATGAGCGGTCCTCTAACAATAAGATATTTATATTATAAGGACAGGTATGTTTGTCTGATGCTGTCATGCACATACTAGAGAGTGAGACTGCAGCATGAGCGGTCCTCTAACAATAAGATATTTATATTATAAGGACAGGTATGTTTAGCTGATGCTGTCATGCACATACTAGAGAGAGTGAGACTGCAGCATGAGCGGTCCTTTAACAATAAGATATTTATATTATAAGGACAGGTATGTTTGGCTGATGCTGTCATGCACATACTAGAGAGAGTGAGACTGCAGCATGAGCGGTCCTCTAACAATAAGATATTTATATTATAAGGACAGGTATGTTTGTCTGATGCTGTCATGCGCATACTAGAGAGAGTGAGACTGCAGCATGAGCGGTCCTCTAACAATAAGATATTTATATTATAAGGACAGGTATGTTTGTCTGATGCTGTCATGCACATACTAGAGAGTGAGACTGCAGCATGAGCGGTCCTCTAACAATAAGATATTTATATTATAAGGACAGGTATGTTTGTCTGATGCTGTCATGCACATACTAGAGAGTGAGACTGCAGCATGAGCGGTCCTTTAACAATAAGATATTTATATTATAAGGACAGGTATGTTTGTCTGATGCTGTCATGCACATACTAGAGAGTGAGACTGCAGCATGAGCGGTCCTCTAACAATAAGATATTTATATTATAAGGACAGGTATGTTTGTCTGATGCTGTCATGCACATACTAGAGAGTGAGACTGCAGCATGAGCGGTCCTTTAACAATAAGATATTTATATTATAAGGACAGGGATGTTTGGCTGATGCTCTCATGCACATACTAGAGAGTGAGACTGCAGCATGAGCGGTCCTCTAACAATAAGATATTTATATTATAAGGACAGGTATGTTTGTCTGATGCAGTCATGCACATACTAGAGAGTGAGACTGCAGCATGAGGGGTCCTCTAACAATAAGATATTTATATTATAAGGACAGGTATGTTTGTCTGATGCTGTCATGCACATACTAGAGAGTGAGACTGCAGCATGAGCGGTCCTCTAACAATAAGATATTTATATTATAAGGACAGGTATGTATGTCTGATGCTGTCATGCACATACTAGAGAGTGAGACTACAGCATGAGCGGTCCTTTAACAATAAGATATTTATATTATAAGGACAGGTATGTTTGGCTGATGCTGTCATGCACATACTAGAGAGTGAGACTGCAGCATGAGCGGTCCTCTAACAATAAGATATTTATATTACAAGGACAGGTATGTTTGTCTGATGCTGTCATGCACATACTAGAGAGTGAGACTGCAGCATGAGCGGTCCTCTAACAATAAGATATTTATATTATAAGGACAGGTATGTTTGGCTGATGCTGTCATGCACATACTAGAGAGTGAGACTGCAGCATGAGCGGTCCTTTAACAATAAGATATTTATATTATAAGGACAGGTATGTTTGTCTGATGCTGTCATGCACATACTAGAGAGTGAGACTGCAGCATGAGCGGTCCTCTAACAATAAGATATTTATATTATAAGGACAGGTATGTTTGGCTGATGCTGTCATGCACATACTAGAGATTGAGACTACAGCATGAGCGGTCCTTTAACAATAAGATATTTATATTATAAGGACAGGTATGTTTGGCTGATGCTGTCATGCACATACTAGAGAGTGAGACTGCAGCATGAGCGGTCCTCTAACAATAAGATATTTATATTATAAGGACAGGTATGTTTAGCTGATGCTGTCATGCACATACTAGAGAGTGAGACTGCAGCATGAGCGGTCCTTTAACAATAAGATATTTATATTATAAGGACAGGTATGTTTGTCTGATGCTGTCATGCACATACTAGAGAGTGAGACTGCAGCATGAGCGGTCCTCTAACAATAAGATATTTATATTATAAGGACAGGTATGTTTAGCTGATGCTGTCATGCACATACTAGAGAGTGAGACTGCAGCATGAGCGGTCCTTTAACAATAAGATATTTATATTATAAGGACAGGTATGTTTGTCTGATGCTGTCATGCACATACTAGAGAGTGAGACTGCAGCATGAGCGGTCCTCTAACAATAAGATATTTATATTATAAGGACAGGTATGTTTGGCTGATGCTGTCATGCACATACTAGAGAGAGTGAGACTGCAGCATGAGCGGTCCTCTAACAATAAGATATTTATATTATAAGGACAGGTATGTTTGTCTGATGCTGTCATGCACATACTAGAGAGTGAGACTGCAGCATGAGCGGTCCTCTAACAATAAGATATTTATATTATAAGGACAGGTATGTTTGGCTGATGCTGTCATGCACATACTAGAGAGAGTGAGACTGCAGCATGAGCGGTCCTCTAACAATAAGATATTTATATTATAAGGACAGGTATGTTTGTCTGATGCTGTCATGCACATACTAGAGAGTGAGACTGCAGCATGAGCGGTCCTCTAACAATAAGATATTTATATTATAAGGACAGGTATGTTTGTCTGATGCTGTCATGCACATACTAGAGAGTGAGACTGCAGCATGAGCGGTCCTTTAACAATAAGATATTTATATTATAAGGACAGGTATGTTTGTCTGATGCTGTCATGCGCATACTAGAGAGTGAGACTGACTGCATCATGAGAAAAACATAGCTGGACTTAAAAAATATTACAACCAACGCTGAATGTGCAGTGAAGAGTAGAGGAAACTGCACGAGAAAAGCATAAGGACGGCGCTGCTCAAAGTGAATTTGATAATATACATAAATTGAAAAGTATAAAAAAAATTATAAATGAATATTTAAAGGCACACTGAAACCAATGTTTTTCTTTCACGATTCAGGTAGAGTATGCAATTGTAATAAAATTTAAAATTTACTACTAATATTTTTTTTTTCTTCAGTCTCCTTGGAGCTTGATTTGAAAAAGAAGGAATGTAAAGCTTACGAAATAGAACAATTTTAGGTTCAGCATCTTGGATAGCGATTGCTGATTGGTGGCAGCATTTAGTCAACAATCATCAAGCACTACCTAGGTACTTAACCAAGGATGGGCTGGCTCATAGGCTTACATTCATTCTTTTTCAAATAAAGATAGTTACCAAGGGGTTAATTTATCAAGCTCCATACGGGGCTTCATGCCCCTGAGGCTCGCCGGAAAAGTTATGAAGCAGCTGCCGGCATTTATCGATGTGCGGCGGACATGATACGCTACATTGTATCATGTCCCCTTGCACATTAATACATTGACCCCCCAAGTGAACACAGAAAATTTGATAATAGGAGTAAATTAGAAAGTTGAAAAAAAAACCATTGATGCTCTATCGGAATCATGAAAGAAATAATTTTGGTTCAGTGTCCCTTTACGTTTGAATCTGACTTTGTGCCCCATAAAGTTGATTAAAGTTTATCCCTTTATTTATAAATCATGAGAAGACAAATATATATAATCCAAAAAATGAATATATTTGGTCTTGGTTGGGCAAAGTTTCCATCTTTAATTCTGTAAATATTATAAAAAAGGCCTTAAATGGATAATAAACAGTAAACACAATTTATTTCAAGATAGAGATGAAAATTTAAACAATTATATTATTTAATAGTAAGTCATTATTTCTTCATTCACATGGAATCTTTATTTGAAAGCAGGAATGATCATTTTTTAGGTTAAGAACCTGGGTTGCACTTGCTTATTGGTTTGTTAAATGTTGCCACCAATCTCAAAAGCTCGCCAGGGTACTAAAACAAAAAAATGGGCAGGCTCTGTCCTGTCCTTACCTTATCAACCTACAATTTCAAATAAAGATAACAAGAGAAAAAAAACAAATTAATAATAATAGGAGTAATTGAGAAAGTTGATTAAAAAATAAATACTCGGGGGGGGCGGAGCCAACAGCTGAGCAGAGAAGACGTGTTTCAGAGAGCTCCTGCTGAAGCTTCTATAAAACAACGGCAAATTGCAGCTTTATTAATGTAATTTGCCCCAAATAATTACTTCTGACCAAGCAGGATTATCTCTACACTATTTGAAAGTTACTTTGCTGAACTTATACATTAGTCTTTTGTCATACTAGACTTCTACATTTGGAGCACACGCAGGGCTGTGAGGCCTACTAAAACTACGGAGGTCATAGATTATCTAATGGATGTATGCTCTAAATCCGTTTGCTACCTCCACTATCCTGCTACAGACATCTAGCTCTTACCCAACGTCTCACAAACTACAAAATTCTACTTTATTGTTTTGACAACCTGCAGTCTAGCACACTCGGCTTGCGGAGGCCATGCTGTGAGAAACGCCATCTTGCAGGAGCTACCTCTCAGCTACAAGCTTGTTTCGCTAGCAATACACCACCAACTTTAACGTCTCACCATGGAGGATCTTTATATTGAGCTCAAAGCTATGCTGCAGAGCTTGGATCTCCAGATGACATCTCACTTCTACAGCCTAAGATCAGTGATTAGAAGCGATCAGAAATGCAGGGAAAGGCCCGCTGCTGAATTGATTGGGACTGGGGATGTCGCACGAGTACTTCCAAAACCAAGCCCTGCGCAACATAAGGAGAGGATAGCGCCGATAATCCAAGCGCTTATGCCCACTTATCCCTCGACCTCCCCTGCCTCAAAAGAGCCTGACTCCCTAAAGGAAGGTGATCTTAGTGACATGGATGTCGATACACAGCTGCTAGTGGAGGCAGATGAGGTTGGATATCAGATGCCGCAAGAGGATCTGCATGGTGACTTAGTGTCAATTAGATCCCTCCTAACACAAACACATACCTTGCAGTTGCTGAGTCCGGTATGCATTGTGGTGACTCAACTTCCAGAAACCTGCTTGCTGCTAATGGGTAATCATTGTGACCGCTACAGCGTGAGAAGCTGGAAACATACCTATTGGGACTCTTTACTTTCCGACAACGTCGGCAGACAGCTTGTAACAGCTCAGGACATGCCCTATTTTCCAATGCTCCCTGTCCTGCACCGGTTATTACACTCACTGCATTATTTAACACTCCTACGAAGGGGTATTGGCTGAATCACTCCCCTGCCTTTAATGGGACTTGCTGGTTACGCTACAGAACTGGCATGGGCTATCTATTCCCACTACCTAGTTTATCTAATATGTGACACTCGAGTTAACTCTTTCAGGGCTGCCCTCCATGATGTAGATTGCTCTCTGTTTGTATATGTATAATCCCAGTTCATATTATTTTGTTTGATGTTCACATTAATGCTCTTTTACACATCCATATACATTCTGTATTTAATTTGCCTTCAGAACAGTGAGGCTATTCTCAATGGTACTTTTCTAGCTTAAAAGCTCACAAAAGTTTTTATTCCCTATTAGTAAGCTACCTTGTTCAATTATACTATGTTATAGTTTAATCATACTGCACTAGCTGAAACTATTTATGTGGTAGTTTTAGACATATGTTTTTATAGTGGAACTTTACATTGCACTGCAATTAAATACTTTATCTACATGTGTGTCAATGTTCAGGGCAACGCTATTATTATTAAAAGGTACTAGATAGCCTATAAAGGTACTACACTATATTCTACCTCCCATATGGCTCAACAACAATTGCATATGCTACCAAGCCAATCTAGTACAGCTTTTGTGATTAGGGCTTTTTAGAGCTTAGCAGTTAACTATGGACAATATGAATGTCTATCTGTGTGCACTACAGTTTATATACAAGCTTCTTCTTATACTGATACACACATGTTGCAATTGTGCCCTTAGGAACACCTTAACCCTATATTTTTATAATGAAACTTATGCTAAATAGAGCGGTCCTTCCTCTTAAGGCCATTGCCCTTTCTTTCTAATAGGCTGATATAACTTACTTGAATAATAAGGAACCCTGTGTTTTTTTTAATGCTATACATCCTAACTCCCTAGTCCATTATTATACTTTTGTCACCTAGCGTTACATTGCCCTTTGTATTAGTCTTCTGTTTCCCCTGTTGTATGACAGCCTGTTGAAAGTCCTGTCATTCCTTGGTGGGGTCTGCTGTGATCTCTAAAAGGACATGCCTGCACTCAGCCTAAGCATATCTCTTTCTCTATATAGCTAATAGGGATTAGTGAAGTTTATTAGTTAAATGTTTTTAGCCTAACCTAACATGACTCTAAGTTATCTTAATATGCCTCAATTAACTCTCTCCATTATTAATTATGTGTAGTAGTTAGTGCTCAGTTAATAATGAGAAGTAGGTGCTGCTTATAGTATATATGTTATATGAGACTGCAAATTGTTCTAGGTAAGATTTATGGTATGAAATTTTTATTGTTTGGGTTTGTTTAACCAGGCTTACCTATAGTTCACCAATAGTTTATATACTCATGGAGGTAAGCATACCGTCTAAACATGTTGTAAACGTTAATAGCATTTATTTAGATCAAGTCATATTAACCAGTTATAACAGGAAGACTAGGCCTCCCTTGCTTAGACACACCTCTATTTATTGCAATAAGGTTGTCTTTTACCTATGATTATAAAGCATCATACATTTAGTATAATTCTAAAATACTCCCGAATAATGCCCCGTAGTGGTAAACTTTGAACTACCTTGACCGTCTGGTCCCATATAAATACCTCTTGGGACACTTGGTTTATATTTTGTATTAAAAGCTTTCCTGGAGGGGAGAACTCTAATATTCACGATAGCCTGAAATAAATCTATGGTCAGCTTGTTGCTTATAAGTTAACCCAGCATTCTGTACAATGCCCTACTAGTTCCTATATATATGGCTCCGCCCCCCCACCCTTTTCCCTATGCGTATAGCGGTGCTTACCCGCTGAATATCCCCCACCCCCCTATTTACTTCGGCCCAAGAGTGGCTGATATTCATGTTAACCCTCCACAGGCTGATATTTTGGTCTTAGGTAAAATACTATTAGAATGTGGAGCTCATACGCTGACAATATATTATAAAATGAAGTTTTATTTAATCTCGCCCAAGATACAGTCTATCTTCAAAACCAGATTTCAAATTGTTTTTTTTCTTGCTATATATGCCTATTGCTTTCTCAACAATACCTATGTATAGACAATGTATTAATCTCTTTGTTGTAACTTTGGCCTTTGGGCGAGTTCTTGTTGTGATGATATATGTCTTAACTTCAATAAAAAAAATTTTTTCAAAAAAAAATAAAAATAAATAAATACTCTAGCAGAATCATGAAATTAATTTTCAGAGTTTACTATCCCTTTAAGCTTGACTTACATTCCTGCTTTTTCAAATAAAGATGCCATGACAATGAATAATAATATTGAATTTATTTCTTTAGTTTACACATTTAAAAAAATAAAAATAAAGATGCCATGACATAAAAAAATAATATTGAATTTATTTATTTAGTTTACACATTTTGGCCTGTGTAGTATGTACACACAGGCTAACACACACTAGAGTTAGTTTTTTACTATAAAAGAAAATAGTTTTTGAATCTTACCGGTGCTTGACACAGGCGGCTGTCCGGTCCAGTTCTCCAACTGCAAAGAGAGCATCACGAACAGTGTTCCATGCCGCTTGCTTTG
Source organism: Bombina bombina (assembly GCF_027579735.1). Classification (NCBI taxonomy): domain Eukaryota; kingdom Metazoa; phylum Chordata; class Amphibia; order Anura; family Bombinatoridae; genus Bombina; species Bombina bombina. Next base: position 47,452,064 of record NC_069499.1, on the reverse strand, counting down.
CCGAGGAGGAAACACTGGAAAACAAGATGTGCCGGACTTTCAGCACAGCAGATACAAGACACAAATTTTCCTCTGGCGTAAACATTGGCCCTCTATGCCTTGGTGAAGTGGCACGCTGTTCAGCAGCACTAGAGTCAGACTCCTCAGAGGTTGTAAGTGGCCTCCTCCTCTTAAATTGTTTTTTGGCACTGGTGTGCTTTTTAACTCCACCATGCTTCTCCTTGTCCCTACCTACCCTGTCCCTAGTACCAAGGTCCCTCTCCCTATCCCTATGTACAGGGTGCCTATGATGAATCCTATGCCTATCCCTACCTCTATCACTATCCCTATTATTATTATTACTACTACTCTCCCTAGCTCTACGGTCCCTATCCCTATGTCCACTCTCTCTAATATCACTACCTCTACTCTCCCTAGCTACACTGTCCCTATCTCTACTGTCCCTATCACCTCCATGAGCACTACCAATTTCTCTAAAAGACATTCTCTCTCGAATATCAAACTGCTCTCTTCAACTCACAAAAAATTATAAAGAAACAGATATTAGTTACATGGGTGTGGCTATCGTGTGCAGGAGTGATGCAAGCATAATTGTCAACCAGGCTGCCTGATTGGCTAAATAATTATAAATATAATGATAAGTGTTTAAATGACATATTACATTTATTTATTATAAATATATTACAGTCATTTAAAAGTGGAATACAATACATTTCATTTATGAATAATATTGATATGATTAAATAATATCTAATCGATTTGATAAAAAAAACGAATCGTTTATGAAATAATAATTGAACGGGAAATGGTCATAAATTACTATTCGGCCCGAAATTAAATTCGGTCCGATATTACGAATAGGTCCGAAATTACAAATCGGTCCGAAATTAGTAATCGGTCCGAAATTTGAATCGGGGTTTTGAATGAATCCGAACGAACGAATTAACTAAATAACGAACGGAACCGAAACGAATAAAGCACGCATACCGAATTAATTTGACCGTATCGAACTGAAAAAAAAAAAACGAATCGAAACAAACCGAAACAAATTTTTCGAGCGCGCACATGTCTAGTTCTGCTTGATAGTTATTATGTGGTGTAGTATTTTATGTGATTTAGTACCACATATTTGATTGTGTAGTTTTTTAATTTTCGAGCGTGGTTTTAGATTGTACGGGGCTACAGCAATGCGTTAGCGTGAGATCTCTAGATATAGTCAATAACATTTGAAATATCTGCATAATGGCAATTGGAATTTAACAGTTCACTATTTATATTTAGGCCTCCGTAAAATGTTTGTAAGTGAATTTGATACATTTGTATTATTATCACTGTGGATGAGTGTAAATTCGGAGGTGTGTGAGATTACTCTGATATGATTGGTTGATATACTTTGAGAGAGAACCAATCTGACACAGGTTAAGATTAGTGATGTCGCGAATAGTTCGCCGGCGAATAGTTCGTGGCGAACATAGCTTGTTCGCGTTCGCCGCGGCAGGCGAACATATGCGATGTTCGATCCGCCCCCTATTCGTCATCATTGAGTAAACTTTTTTTTTTGCCTGTGTAATTTTGACTGTGAAACATCAGTCTGCTAGTGTAATCTAATTGCAGTTGCCTGCCTGCAGTGCCACCACTCATATCTGTTGTAACAGTAGTGTAAATTTTGTAAAAAAAAAACTTTTTTGACTGTGAAACATCAGTCTGCTAGTGTAATCTATAAGCAGTTGCCTGCCTGCCAGAATGTGTGCCAGGCCCACTTGCCAACTAGTGCCACCACTCATATCTGTTGTAACAATAGTGTAAATTTTTTTTTAAAAAAACTTTTTTGACTGTGAAACATCAGTATGCTAGTGTAATCTAATTGCAGTTGCATGCCTGCCAGCGTGTGTGCCAGGCCCACTTGCTAAGTGCCACCACTCATATCTGTTGTAACAGTAGTATAAAAATTTTTTAAAAAAACTTTTTTGACTGTGAAACATCAGTCTGCTAGTGTAATCTAATTGCAGTTGCCTGCGTGTGTGCCAGGCCCACTTGCCAACTAGTGCCACCATTCATATCTGTTGTAACAGTAGTGTAAATTTTAAAAAAAAAAACTTTTTTGACTGTGAAACATCAGTCTGCTAGTGTAATCTAATTTCAGTTGCCTGCCTGCCTGCCAGCGTGTGTGCCAAGCCCACTTGCCAACTAGTGCCACCACTCATATCTGTTGTAACAGTAGTGTAATTTTTAAAAAAAAAAACATTTTTGACTGAAAAATAAGTCTGCTAGTGTAATCTAATAGCAGTTGCCTGCCTGCCAGTGTGTGTGCTAGGCCCACTTGCCAACTAGTGCCACACCACTCATATCTGTTGTAACAGTAGTGTAAATTTAAAAAAAAAAACTTTTTTGACTGTGAAATATCAGTCTGCTAGTGTAATCTAATAGCAGTTGCCTGCCTGCCAGTGTGTGTGCCAGGCCCACTTGCCAACTAGTGCCACCACTCATATCTGTTGTAACAGTAGTGTAAATTAAAAAAAAAAAAACTATTTTGACTGTGAAACATCAGTCTGCTAGTGTAATCTAATAGCGGTTGCCTGCCTGCCAGCGTGTGTGCCAGGCCCACTTGGTATCCAACCTTGTGCAAATGGGGAGTTTGCGGTTGTGCAAATGGACTGTTTGCGGTTGTTTGTGGTGCGTTAAACGGGGAGTTTGGTCTGTCACAGTGAAGCGTGCGTAACCCTTACACTACCTGAACGATACAACATCATACCTGATGTTTTAAAGCACGTTATTCCAAACAATTTAGGAATTTTAGGTGATTTATGCCCTTTATGGATTAAAACCAGACTCTGCATCAACTATGTAATTTTCCATGGGAGTTTTGCCATGGATCCCCCTCCGGCATGCCACAGTCCAGGTGTTAGTCCCCTTGAAACAACTTTTACATCACTTTTGTGGCCAGAAAGAGTCCTTGTGGGTTTTAAAATTCGCCTGCCTATTGAAGTCTATGGCGGTTCGCCCGTTCGCAAACTTTTGCGGAAGTTTGCATTCGCTGTTCGTGAACGCAAAATTTTAGGTTCGCGACATCACTAGTTAAGATTTCCCACGCATGCGCATTGTTCCCCCTAGAACGCTCTCAAATGCATTTAAGTCCGTGGTTTTTAAAGCATGTAATTCACCTGATGAAATGGTCGCTGTAAGACCGAGAAACGTCATGTTTTAATATTGTTTTAATTAAAGTCTTTTTATACCTTTGAGACTTTCCACGGTAACTTTTTGCATATACAGGTTCTATAATCAGACTAAACCTGAGTCTTTTGAAACCATTTGGTAACGGCTATACTGATCATTGGCTTGGTTTTATCCTGACAAGTATCCTCTTGTTATATTACACGCCTGGCCTGTGGAGGAGGACATCAGCACTATACAGAGGTGATTGGGAAAATCGAGGAGTAGTCCGCTGAGTGACTATAAGAGCTCAGACTGTCGTTGTGGCACTTATCAAGTGCTTTATTTCTTGTGAGTACAATAGTTTGGAGTGGGGGATTGTATACACACCACTGATGTTGCACTATTGTGGTGCCTTCTTTACTTTATAATTTTAACACTGCCGAACTGTATACCAACTTACAACCTGAAGAAGTTGCAGCCGCATATTGGTCCTTTATTGGATTTGTTTCTACCTGTTATGGGCGTAAGAGGGGATCATAGACAAAAAGGATCATCAATCCACAAAAGGTGCGCTGGTGCTTGATAATGGACTTCAGTTCTAAAACGCTGGGTTCGTGGCAGCACTCCCAAAAGTAATCTGGGTGGATTCCTGGCTGTAGAGAAAGGAGAAAAAGAGAGGCTTGGAAAATGTACTAAGAAAATAAATGTGGGCTAGGTGTTGTACAATGTGTAGAGTGTGCATTTAGAAATATTTTGTAAATCTAGTACTTTACACAAGAATAAAACATGCCACGGTGGGTACAGTGGTAATAACTGACAATAAAAACAATAAGATGTGGATCCACTCTTGTACAAATTAAATATTGAATATATCTATATAAAAACACTGAATATAAAATGATGCAGAGGCAATAATAATAGTAGCCCCAATAAAAATATGAGTAAGTTAAAATTCCAAACAATGTCTGAAAGAAATCAATCCAATGTGTGGATTAAAAAATACAGTAAATCAAATGAATGGATTACTGATATCGACTAGGAGGAGAATACCGTAAGAGATATTGTGTACCAGTGTTGGTGGTGATAATGTGTATAAAAAAGGGAGTGAAAAAATATCCTCAGTGATTGCAAATATAAAGAAAACAGACAGTGTCAACTTGCTTATTCAAAAGTGAAAAAAATGATGTGAAAAATTGAAAAAAATTACAAAGAAAAAAAGGAAAAAATGCTGCTCAAAAAATGAAAAAAGAGAACAGTCAGTTATAATAAAAAAAAAAAAAGGAAAAAAGAACAAAGTCAGTGATTGTAATCCAAGAAACAAAATCCTAAAAAAGGCTAAATGTGAAGATCCAAATAAAAGTAAAAAGTTAATAATGTGTAGAAAAGGAAACCTTCTTTTCCTAGTGGTGAGAGTCCATCTGAGGTTCCTGATGGTGAGAATAAAGTCAACGGTCTTTTAGGTCAAACCCAATTAATGGGCTAGTGTTCCTGTTCCTGATGGTGAAAACCGTTGGTGGTTGGGAGAAACTCCAATCCAAAAAAATGTTTTCTTTTTAAATCATAAATTAAACCTAAAGGCAAATAAAAACAACAATAGTGTAGATGGTACTAAAAACTGTGGTCAACGCGTTTCTGCCTCCTCTAGGCCTTTTTCAAGTCTTGAGAAAGGCCTAGAGGAGGCCGAAACACGTTGACCACAGCTGGTAAGCAGCTGGTAAGCACTATTCTGATTTTATATAAGTTTTTAGTACCATCTACACTATTTTTGTTTTTATTTGCCTTTAGGTTTAATTTATGATTTAAAAAGAAAACATTTTTTCTCCCAACCACCAAAGGTTTTCACCATCAGGAACAGGAGCACTAGCCCATTAATTGGGTTTGACCTAAAAGACCGTTGACTTTATTCTCACCATCAGGAACCTCAGGCGGAGTCTTTTACTTTTATTTGGATCTTCACATTTAGCCTTTTTTAGGATTTTGTTTCTTGGATTACAATCACTGATTTTGTTCTTTTTTCCTTTTTTTTTTTTTTTTTTCCTTTTTTTCTTTGTAATTTTTTTCAATTTTTCACATCATTTTTTTCACTTTTGAATAAGCAAGTTGACACTGTCTGTTTTCTTTATATTTGCAATTACTAAGGATAATTTCTTTCATGTAATTAGCAAGAGTCCATGAGCTAGTGACGTATGGGATATACATTCCTACCAGGAGGGGCAAAGTTTCCCAAACCTCAAAATGCCTATAAATACACCCCTCACCACACCCACAAATCAGTTTTACAAACTTTGCCTCCTATGGAGGTGGTGAAGTAAGTTTGTGCTAGATTCTACGTTGATATGCGCTCCGCAGCAGGTTGGAGCCCGGTTTTCCTCTCAGCGTGCAGTGAATGTCAGAGGGATGTGAGGAGAGTATTGCCTATTTGAATTCAATGATCTACTTCTACTGGGTCTATTTCATAGGTTCTCTGTTATCGGTCGTAGAGATTCATCTCTTACCTCCCTTTTCAGATCGACGATATACTCTTATATATACCATTACCTCTACTGATTCTCGTTTCAGTACTGGTTTGGCTTTCTACTACATGTAGTTAAGTGTCCTGGGGTAAGTAAGTCTTATTTTCTGTGACACTCTACGCTAAGCTATGGTTGGGCACTTTTATATAAAGTTCTAAATATATGTATTCAAACATTTATTTGCCTTGACTCAGGATGTTCAACGTTCCTTATTTCAGACAGTCAGTTTCATATTTGGGATAATGCATATGAATAAATCAATTTTTTTCTTACCTTAAAATTTGACTTTTTTTTCCTGTGGGCTGTTAGGCTCGCGGGGGCTGAAAATGCTTCATTTTATTGCGTCATTTTTGGCGCAGACTTTTTTGGCGCAAAATTTTTTTTTTCTGTTTCCGGCGTCATACGGAAGTTGCGTCATTTTCACTCCCTTTTTTATACACATTATCACCACCAACACTGGTACACAATATCTCTTACGGTATCCTCCTCCTAGTCGATATCAGCAATCCATTCATTTGATTTACTGTATTTTTTAATCCACACATTGGATTGATTTCTTTCAGACATTGTTTGGAATTTTAGCTTTCTCATATTTTTATTGGGGCTACTATTATTATTGCCTCTGCATCATTTTATATTCAGTGTTTTTATATAGATATATTCAATATTTAATTTGTACAAGAGTGGATCCACATCTTATTGTTTTTATTGTCATTTATTACCACTGTACCCACCGTGGCATGTTTTATGCTTGTGTAAAGTACTAGATTTACAATTAAAATATTTCTAAATACACACTCTACACATTGTACAACACCTAGCCCATTTGAGGCGCTCTGAACACATTTATTGTAGATTCAACCAAAGTTGACACGCAGACCTCCCGCCGTAGTTCTGGGGTGGAGTCTCAGGCTCAGAATGTCGTTTTAAGGCGATCCCCTCTTACCCCCGTAGTTCAAGATACTCACAAGCGGGGCGGCACAAATTCCGTGCCTCTTCTAGAAGATCGGGACTATTCTGAGTCGCCCGACAGACACACCGGGTCCAGTTTACGTGACACGGTGAGCTCCAATCAGCAACAGGTAGCTCCGTTAGGCTCCGACTGGCAGAGATCAGCTAAAATGTCTGATGGCAAGTGTCAGAGTGTGAAATTGGAATTCCCACTTGGATGGATGTTAGTTCAGTATGGTTAAATCACAAGACAGGTAGGTATATAAAAATCAGTAGTTTATTAAAAGAAAAACAACAGCAACGCGTTTCTCGGCTGGAAGGCCGTTTCATCAGGCTGTACAATACACAGCATTTGCTCTCATTTTATACCTTACAAGCACCTGTCTATGGGCGGTCTTGCACGTAGTACCTGTCTCAGGTTAACTCTTTCCTTACCAACATTTATTTCATTAAACACAATGGGCTGGAAAAATTCATATATGTACCTTAATAATAATTAATCATATACACGCTATTAATTGCTAATAAAAGATAAAATGCATTGATCTATAGTATACAATAAAAACAACAAAATTAAACCCATTCATATATTAATGGTCAAAATGTATAAAATCAAAAACTTAAAGTGTCAAAACATATGAATGCTCATATTGGATAGCTACGATGCATGTCATTTATAAAAACATTATATTAATAATGATAACCAAATATAAATATAAATTTACAATTTATAAACATACAAACTCACATATAAATATGGCCGAGTGTTATGAATCTATAGGGCCACTGTCATGTTTATGAATCACAAGGTATAGTGGTCAAAATGATAATAATGTGTCAGTTATTCATGTGAGATATACAGCATCAAATTAATGATTAAAAAACATAAATAAATGGATACAATTAGGAAAAATATGAGTTTCCATGAATATACCATATTATTCAAAATATTGTAAACCGCTATCATGTTTCAAAAGATACCAGTGTACTAATAATAAAAATTGTAAAAATAATGTATCAGTTATTGGTCTAAGGTTTCACCATGAGATAAACTTGATAGCCTAACGCTGACACATGTACTATGATAAAGTACATGAGCAATTTTAAAAACCATATGTAAAATGTAGTCATACTCAGATGACAAGATATTCTTGTCCTAAATAATCTTAGAATCACAGCTTGAATTGATAATAATGATGAAAAATGATATCATTATTAATGGATATCAGCATAAAAAAAGACACTAGAATAGACTGGATATATATGTATATATTGAAGTAAGAATAAGAATATATTGATTATACTATAGATCCAACCTAATATCATTTTATCATTTTAAAAATATCATCATCATTAACATTTTCAAAGTCACAGTTCAAAACGATAATAATGGAGGAAAAAGATATCGTTATTAATGGATATCAGCATAAACAAAAGACACTGGAATGGACAAGATAAATAAGTGTATATGGAAATGGGGATATGAGTGTAATGGTTACATAATAGAGCTAGCCTGATGGTGGATGTATAGTGTGATTTTATGCATACCGATTTTTTGACCATTAATATATGAATGGGTTTAATTTTGTATATTTGAGCAGTCATTTTATTTACATTTTATTGTATTTTTATTGTATACTATAGATCAATGCATTTTATCATTTATTAGCAATTAATAGCGTGTATATGATTAATTATTATTAAGGTACATATATGAATTTTTCCAGCCCATTGTGTTTAATGAAATAAATGTTGGTAATGAAAGAGTTAACCTGAGACAGGTACTACATGCAAGACCGCCCATAGACAGGTGCTAGTAAGGTATATAATGAGAGCAAATGCCGTGTATTGTACAGCCTGATGAAACGGCCTTCCAGCCGAGAAACGCGTTGCTGTTGTTTTTCTTTTAATAAACTACTGATTTTTATATACCTACCTGTCTTGTGATTTGACCATACCGAACTAACATCCATCCAAGTGGGAATTCCAATTTCGCACTCTGACACTTGCCATCAGACATTTTAGCTGATCGCTGCCAGTCGGAGCCTAACAGAGCTACCTGTTGCTGATTGGAGGTCACTGTGTGACGTAAACTGGCCCCGGTGTGTCTGTCGGGCAACTCAGAATAGTCTCGATCTGCTAGTAGAGGCACAGAATTTGTGCCGCCCCGCTTGTGAGTATCTTGAACTACGGGGGTAAGAGGGGATCGCCTTAAAATGACATTCTGAGCCCGAGACTCCACCCCATATCAGGGATATCAACATTGTTTTGTGACGCTAAGTGACTTTTGTGTTGTTGTCTGCTATATCAGCTTAGAATATTGGTTGTTATAACACGTAAGAGGGGATCGCCTTAAAACGACATTCTGAGCCCGAGACTCCACCCCATATCAGGGATATCAGCATTGTTTCATGACGCTAAGTGACTTTTGTGTTGTTGTCTGCTATATCAGCTTAGAATATTGGTTGTTATAACACATATCACATTTTTGTCACTGTTTGTCACAAATTACCTAATTACCATATCATTGCACTTAGCTGTAGGAATCATTTGTATGATTTGTTTTTAACAGCTGTTAATTGTTCACTGTCACAGATGATACTGCACTTTCACTAAGTGTTGTTTTATAATATTTCATTTTGATATGGTTATCTAGATTATTTTTTAAAGGCAATAATCCACTCGAGATCAATACAATATATATTTTGAGGTATATTTCCTGCAAATATTCACAAATCGTTGAATACACTTACACTTTGTACAGTATATTTGTACCACATTTGTAGCACTTTCGGTGCATCCAATTTTTGTATTTTTGTCTCTTGTGCAAACCTGCAGTCAAAGGAGGAGAAGGGCTTGATAAATAAAGCCCTAAGGGCTATTGCATTGTCTTGTTATCATGCATTTGTCGATTATGCAAATCTGATTTATTTACTGGTCCTTTAATCTGTACCCTTTATTTTGTATGCTAAACGTAGCATGTATCAGCAATTAAAGGGACATAAAACAGTAAATAAATGTTATAATATATAGTAAATAAATGTTATAATATACAGTAAATAAATGCTATAATATACAGTAAATAAATGCTGTAATATAATAATGTATTCAAAGCAAAGATTAGCCTTAGAATAATGTGCAGATGTGGTTTTTAAAATTATATTAGTTACATAAATACAGAAGAATTTCGGGCAAAGCTTTTGTCTCCATAGTAACAGCCTTCACCATATGTTAGTGTAGGTTTCCTTTATCTTATCTCCTATGCTGAGGTTAAGATAGATATATATGAATCATTGAAGTGAGCAACCAATGGCTGAGTAGCAAATAGCAGTGTTGTGCTTGTGCAGTCTGCACATCCGATTCTCACAAGAACTGGAAAGCCCACAATTGTTAGCTAAATTACAGGAAAATTGAATGTATTGGTTAAAATAATCTGGGTGTAGAGAACCATAATAAAGATTATTTTATAGTAAAGTGCTTTTATTTCTGTAGTGGCCCAAAGGGTCCCTTATAGTTTATATTATAATCCCCAAAAGCCCATATAGACCCCTATTTCACATGAGGCTACCTCTGATGACAATTTAGTGGCCATTTTCAATATTATTTACTAAAATCTTAACAAAACTATACATTTTTATTACATTTTTGCTTTTGCAGCTATCTCAGATGCCATGAACTAGTATTAAAATAACAGTATATTGTTAATCTGATAATTTAATTGATAACTTGATGATTGACAAAAAAAGAACACAATAAATATTTTGTGTGGGTCAATCAATGTGGGGCACGATCAAATATACGGTGCAGGTTTCGGCGCAAGCGTGGGAACCCGTGCCACCCGTAATTTCACCTTGCACATCGAGGTATTACATATACTGCGCCATTAGATGCTAAACTGGCGTAAGTAGGACAAACTGGCGATCTTCCGAAATGTCCACAAATACACATTTTAGTCATTGCAAGTAACTTACGCCAGTATTTTGTCCACGGAAAGTCTCAATAAAGAGTAGTTTTATGCAAATTAGGCTAACACTCGTAAAAATTAACCGTGATTTCATATAAAAATGCTACACGTAATTACGCTATTCAAAATTCATATATAAACCCATGCACAGCTGCCATTTTATTCAGTGTGTTTGGATGGTTCGTTGAGCTACAGCACACTACACTGGAGTGGAGGATTAGTCAGAGTAGAGAGAGAGGCGCAAACAGAGGAGTTAGTTAGGTCGCATTGTTGTTTGATTAAGCTTGTACACTTACACATATTTTAACATCCAAATATTAGAAGCATGGGCCAGCACTACTGCAAAGGGTGCTCGTGAAGACTGGGGTAAAACTGCCTAACCCCTCCAAGTATCAGAGATTCAAAATGTCCACAGCACCTAGGTATTGTGGACATTTTGAATCTCACATATTTTTACATATTGCACACATTTTGCATACATACATATACAAATAAACCACACACCTCACACATTTTATTTCAATTTTACAGTGTGATAGGCTGAGTGTTTGGTTGTGATTGTGTGTGATTGAACTGGGAGTGAGTGTGTGTAGTGTGATTTAGTGTGAGGATGGCAGGGAGAGGTAGGACGGTGGGGAGGAGGGGAGTGGAGTGGCAGGGAGAGGAGTATTGGAGAGGACAGGAGGAGCAGTGTGGTCCCCGTCAGGGAGTAAGTGGAGTGGGTAGAGGGAGAGCTAGGAGGGATGATGGGAGGGGAGATGCCCGAGAGCCCCAGAGACCAGGCACATCTAGGAGTGGGACAGAGGGTGCACATGGGGACAGAAGGGGGGAGGAGGGAGAGGATAGGGAGGAACCCACACCAGGGACATCACAGGGAGCAAGCCAGTTGTCAATGGAGGTTGAGAGGCTGAGATGTCCCAACTTCTTATTTGATGAAAATGTTGCCCTAGTCCAGGCCATCATGGACAATTAGAGTACCCTCTTTGGGCAGGAGAAGGGCAAAGGCAGTGCCAAAAGGTGAAAAACGGCATGGTTGGCGGTTGAGGATGCCATCAACAGTGTGGCCCCGCAGAGGAGGACTTAAAAAGCGGTGGAATGACTGCAAGAGGCGGGTGAAAGAAAAGATGGGGCAGGAAGCTATGCTCCAGAGGGGAACAAGCGGTGGTCCATCTCTGGACATAGAATATAACACCTGGCAGGAGATGAAACGCAGGTCCCTGAGTATCACAGCAGTCCGTGGATTCCAAGGGCTCGTGACTCAGGGGCTGCAACCACAGCACATCATGCTGGTGAGTAACATCCCACACACCAGTATTATATGTATTTGAGATATAACATCCTTTAATGTCACACATTCATGTACACAATGAGGAGCATGGTATTTGGCCTACTAACAAAAACATCTACAATTATATTTGACATTAATGCTACTTAACACAATGCAATTCATGATTAGAGGTGGAATAGTGCAATACTAACATGTCTCAGAGTAACACAGGCCACAAGCCACATGTAGATTTTTCAGTAAATGGACACTATAGCCATCACAATACTTTTAGCTCAATAAAGCAGGTTCTGTGCCTACATCAGGCTAAAGTAAATTGTGTGACCATAGTGACACATTTTTTCCATCATTAACATGTACACATAACTATTGTATGAAACACATACCTGTATACTGCGCATATTAAAATCCCTCATAGCACAAATCACAATGTGCACATGCATGTTATAGAGTTTGACATGAGAATCAGTATAGGCCCTAGCATGTATCAATGTACATTGTATGCCCACATGGACATATATCTGACTGTACTAATCCCTCTCATCATTTGACTCCTCCACAGAACCTCCTGTCACGAGGATACAAACAAGCATGCCGCTGCCACCACCACCACCACCAGTCACAGGCATGCAGCCACCACCACCACCATCAGTCACAGGCATGCAGCCACCACCACCAGTCTTCAGGCAAACACATGAACAGTATGCTCCCAGGCATGATAAGGGTTGGATTGCTTCAGTTGAGGACCCGGGAGTGATACCACCACCATTGCCATATGACCCCTGGCAAGATTCCTCGCCAGAGGAATATTCTTCTTTTGGCTTTGAGGGGAAGCCAAGACAGCCACAAAGGGTCCATGTATTTACCCCCCCCCCCAAACACAATCTCAGGGCAGTCATCGCTTTTACCCACAGACTATGTCACAAGAAGTGCCAACTGGACAGGCTGAGTGGTCACACACTGGTCATCAGTGGGACTATCAATCAACCCTGAGAGTTCCACCATCCTCATCACTTGGGCGAGCTCCACCATCCTCATCACTTGGGCGAGCTCCACCATCTGCAGATGAAAATATAGCTGAAAGTACTCAAGCACCAGCAGATGCAGCTGAACCTGCCCCACCAGAAACAGCAGATGCAGCTTAACCTGCCCCACCAGAAACAGCAGATGCAGCTAAACCTGCAACTCAAGCAACTAGAAGCCCTGCTGCTCAAGAGCCTGTGGATGCATTGTATTCTCCCCTGGGTGAGGAATACATTGCACTCTAGAGGAGGCTCATAACAAGCTCCGAGAGCAGACAAAGAGGCCAAGAGAGGTTCCACAGGGGCCCAGAGAGGTTCTTCAGGAGCCAAGAGAGGTTCTTCAGGAGCCAAGAGAGGTTACACAAATGTAGCATAGAGCTGCAGAGGCACATGGCAGCATCATTAAGTGGAAGTGTTCAAAACCAGTCGCAGATGATGCGAAATCTGTCTGATATGCAGATGCAGATGGACAATAGATGGCGATAACAAAATAAACTCTTGGGTGTGTTGGTTGAGCACTTTACACATCAGCAGAACACTGCCTCCAGCCTATCATCTGTGGCCAGCACTCCAGCAGAAACATCTGAATCTTCTCAAACCAGGAGAACAAGGAAATCCACTACAGTCACCTCAGCTCCCTCATCTAAGAAGCCAAAAAAGAAATAAATATTCTTATAGTTCACCATAAATCTTGTCCTCTGTTATTTACCATATAATTGTCATCCATATCCATGTGAAGTGTGTTTTAGTACACTAATATTGTTAAAACATATAATAAGGCCTGTGTGGAAATGGCAAAAAAAAAAAAAAAAAAGGTAATATTATCCTGTTTATGACATATTCTTGTACTATAACTCACATCCACAATAGTTGTTTATGAAGGGTACATATAGTAATATTGACTTCTAAGATGTAAATTAATGTATCTCACATCCAATATAAATTGACACATTGGTATATATAGTAGTGATGTTACTGATAGGGTGGGCATTATCAGGTGTTTTAAGTCTGCAGGTGAGAGGTTGTGGTGTCTGTGATTGGTTTGACACAATTGCAAAGAGGCAGCCTTCAAGAAGGTCTTAGAAATTATCATATGAGCCATCCTAGGTTTTGCTTTCAACTAAGAATACCAAGAGAACAAAGCAAGTGTTATAATTAAAAAATAGTTTGAAATAACATGCCCTATTTAAAAGAAGAAGGTTTACTTTGGACTTGACTGTCCCTTTATATATTTTGGCATCAGTGCCAAGCTGTGTTAGCATTAGAATAAATTACACTCCAGTGGGTTCTAAAGAGATTAAGGTAATCCAATTGAAAGTAAATAAGCAAGTATATGTCCACAATGTGATAAAGTACATACAAGCTCAAATCATTTGATTATGTTGTGGCTTGAAACTATTTCAAATACACAAATAAACCTTATAAAAAGCAATATCATAGTATACTGTCCCTTTAACCTTGAGATGCTGCTTAAATGTATGTGTTTGTTAAGGCTTCCAGGGAGTTACGTTGCATTTTTAGTCAGTGCAAGGGTTGCTGCGCCTGCAATATGTGGCAAGATGAGAATGGAGTAGATTTTCTGAATTCTGCGCACGTAAGTCCTTACGCTGTATATTGGATACCAAATTGCGCGGCTGTTGTATGTTAGTCTATGGCTTAAAAAAATATGTCCGAAGGGTAAAATATAATTTTAAAATATTTATTTTGCCTAGTGATCCTTTGCAGTAAAGTTACTGATTGCTAATAATATATAATGATATACTTTTAAAACAATTGGCTAGATTACGAGTTTTGCGTTATGAGGGGTGCGGTGTTAACTTGCAAGTTATTATCACCGCTCACTTCCCTACAGTGCTGGTATTACAGGTTTAAAAAAACCCGGCGTTAGCAGGCAAGAAGTGAGCGTAAAGTAAAATTGAGCTCCATACCGCACTCTAATACCAGCGCTCCTGAATGCTGCGGTGAGCTGGTTTTACGTACTCGTGCATGATTTCCCTATAGACATCAATGGGGAGAGCCGGCTAAAAAAAAAACACCTGCAATAAAGCAGCGTAAAGCTCCGTAACACAGCCCCATTGATTCCTATGGGGAAACTAAATTTATGTTTACACCTAACACCCTAACATACACCCAAGTCTAAACACCCCTAATCTGCCGCCCCCGACATTGCCGACACCTACATTACACTTACTAACCCCTAATCTGCCATCCCCGCCACCGCCGCCACCTACATTACACTTATTAACCCTTAATCTGCCACCCTCTACACCGCCGACAACTACATTATATTATTAACCCCTAATCTGTCACTCCGGACATCGCCGCCACTATAATAAACATATTAACCCCTAAACCGCTGCACTCCCGCATCACAAACACTAGTTAAATATTATTAACCCCTAATATGCCAGCCCTAACATCGCCGCCATCTACCTACATTTATTAACCCCTAATCTGCCTCCCGCCAACGTCGCCGCCACTATACTAAATTTATTAACCCCTAACCCTAACGCTAACACCCCCTGACTTAAATATAATTCAAATAAATCTTAATCAAAATTACTATCATTACCTAAATAATTCCTATTTAAAACTAAATACTTACCTGTAAAATAAACCCTAAACTAGCTACAATATAACTAATAGTTACATTGTATCTAGTTTAGGTTTTATTTTTATTTCACAGGCAAGTTTGTATTTATTTTAACTAGGTAGAATAGTTAGTAAATAGTTATTAACTATTTACTAACTATCTAGTTAAAATAAATACAAATTTACCTGTAAAATGAAACTTACCTGAGTTACACTAACACCTAACCTTAAACTACAATTAAATAAATTACTTTCATTAAATACAATTACCTAAATTACAAAAACAAACAAACACTAAATTACACAAAATAAAAAAAGAAATGATCAGATATTTAAACTACTTACACCTAATCTAATAGCCCTATCAAAATAAAAAAAGCACCCCCAAAATAAAAAAAAACCCTAGCCTAAACTAAACTACCAATAGCCCTTAAAAGGGCCTTTTGCGAGGCATTGCCCCAAAGAAATCATCTCTTTTACCTGTAAAAAAAATACAAACAACCCCCCAACAGTAATACCCACCACCCACACAACCAAAAAAACCTAAGCTCCCCATTGTCCTAAAAAGGGCATTTGGATCGACATTGCCCTTAAAAGGGCATTTAGCTCTTTTTCAAGTGCCCAAACCCTAATCTAAAAATAAAACCTACCCAATAAACCCTTAAAAAAACCCTAACACTAACCCCCTAAGATCCACTTACAGTTTTGAAGACCGGACATCCATTCTCAACGAAGCCGGGAGAAGTCTTCATCCAAGTGGCAAGAAGTCCTCAACGAAGCCGGGAGAAGTCTTCAACCAAGCCGGCAGAAGTGGTCCTCCAGACGGGCAGAAGTCTTCATCCAGACGTCATCTTCTATCTTCATCCATCTGGCGCAGAGCGGGTCCATCTTCAAGACATCCGGCGCAGAGCATCCTCTTCTTACGACTCTTCTGAAATGAAGGTTCCTTTAAGTGACGTCATCCAAGATGGCGTCCCTTGAATTCCGATTGGTTGATAGAATTCTATCAGCCAATCGGAATTAAAGGTGAAAAAATCCTATTGGCTGATGCAATCAGCCAATAGGATTGAGCTCACATTCTATTGGCTATTCCAATCACCTTTAATTCCAATTGGCTGATAGAATTCTATCAGCAAATCAGAATTCAAGGGATGCCATCTTGGATGATGTCACTTAAAGGAACCTTCATTCCAGAAGAGTCGTGGTAAGAAGAGGATGCTCTGCGCCAGATATATTGAAGATGGACCCGCTCCGCGCCGGAAGGATGAAGATAGAAGATGCTGTCTGGATGAAGACTTCTGCCCGTCTGGAGGACCACTTCTACCGGTTTGGATGAAGACTTCTCCCGGCTTCGTTAAGGACTTCTTGCCGCTTGGATGAAGACTTCTCCCGGCTTTGGCCTCGCTTCCATTGAGTCGTTAAAAATGGAGCCGTAAGCTACCGAAGCGGCCGACAGCTAAAAGTGATTTACGGCTGCATTTTAGTACCAGGTTTCCATTGAAAAGATTAGCGTGTTGCGCGCAGTCGCTCTTTTCGTGTAGCTGTAAGTTAACGTTGTGTTAACGCTTCCATCTGACGTCGGATTTCTTGAAAATCAATTAGTTGCTAAGGTAACCCGACCTTACGCTATAGAATTTACGTTTAACGTCCGTGCTTATTACCTGTGATCGCCTCTCAAGAAAAATAAAAAAACACTTATCCATATTTTTAATAATCAAATACTATTTTCTAATATAATTATATTTAACACTTCATAAATATAAGTAATATTTCTTGCTGCCCTAGGCATAGGTCTAGTTTGCATTCTGTAGATATGTTCTTGCATATATTATTATATTTAAATATATACTGATATTTCTATTAGAATATAAGTTCAACTATTTCTATACATGAGACAACAATAAATATTACTTATAACAATTTATTTCTACATTAAAACACTTGCATTATTTGCAAGTTTTATAATTTCAATAGAAAATAGGTCTCAAAAAGCACAATTTTCCTCTTTTACACCTAGTTGAGCTGGGGGTAATATATCTCAATGTATCGACAGCCTCCGACAATGTATTAACGGTTAGCGCTTTCAATGGAAACCTGGTATAATTTATCGATTAACGGCTTCTATTACTTTCTATGGGACGCGAAAATCTTTTCGGCAGCCGAAGTCCGGCAGCCGATATTGAGGTATAACGCGCCATTGGAAACAGTCGTTAAACGCTATTGCTTTCGACAGCATATTTAACGGTTTGCGAGTGCACGCAAACTGAATTACGACTCAATGGAAGCGAGGCCTTTGTTGGGGATGGATGTCCGGTCTTCACAACTGTAAGTGGATCTTCGATGGTTAGTGTTAGGTTTTTTTGTAAGGGTTTATTGGGTGGGTTTTATATTTAGCATAGGGTTTGGGCACTTGAAAAAGAGCTAAATGCCCTTTTAATGGCAATGCCCATCCAAATGCCCTTTTCAGGGCAATGGGGAGCTTAGGTTTTTTTAGTTAGGATTTTATTGGGGGGGGGGGTTGGTTGTGTGGGTGTTGGGTTTTACTGTTTGGGGGTTGATTGTATTTTTTTTACAGGTAAAAGAGCTGATTTATTTGGGGCAATGCCCCGCAAAAGGCCCTTTTAAGGGCTATTGGTAGTTTAGTTTAGGCTGGGAGGGGGGTTATTTTTTATTTTGCTAGGGCTATTAGATTAGGTGTAATTAGTTTAAATATCTGATAATTTCTTTTTTGTTTTGTGTAATTTAGTGTTTGTTTGTTTTTGTAATTTAGGTAATTGTATTTAATTAATGTAATTTATTTAATTGTAGTGTAAGGTTAGGTGTTAGTGTAAGACAGGTTAGGTATTATTTAAGTAAATTTGTATTTATTTTAGCTAGGTAGTTAGTAAATAGTTAATAACTATTTACTAACTATTCTACCTAGTTAAAATAATTAAAAACTTAGCTGTAAAATAAAAATAAACCCCTAAGCTAGATACAATGTAACTATTAGTTATATTGTAGCTAGCTTAGGGTTTATTTTATAGGCAAGTATTTAGTTTTAAATAGGAATTATTTAGGTAATGATAGAAATTTTTATTTAGATTTATTCTAATTATATTTAAGTTAGGGGGTGTTAGCGTTAGAGTTAGACTTAGGTTTAGGGGTTAATAAACTAAGTATAGTGGCTGCGATGTTGGGGGCGTCAGATTAGGGGTTAATAAATGTAGGTAGGTGGCGGCGATGTTAGGGGCGGCATATTAGGGGTTAATAATATTTAACTAGGGTTTGCGATCCGGGAGTGCAGCGGTTTAGGGGTTAATATGTTTATTATTAGGGGTTAATAAATTTATTTTAGTGTTTGTGATGCGGGAGGGCCTCGGTTTAGGGGTTAATAGGTAGTTTATGGGTGTTAGTGTACTTTTTAGCACTTTAGTTAATGCTGCAGCTTTGTAGCGTAAAAGCCACAACTACTGATTCTCCGTTTACGTTATGGATCTTGATGGTATTGGCTTTACCGCTCACTTTTTGGCTTCCCAGCCAGACTCGTAATACCGGCGCTATGGAAGTCCCATTGAAAAATGATTTTTCGAAAGCTGCGGTAATTACGTTGCGTTACGGCCAAAAAAGTGTCCAGTGCAGCTCAACCTGCAAGACTCGTAATACCAGTGGTAGTGAAAAAGCAGCGTTATGAGCCATAACGCTGCCTTTTCACCCATACCGCAAAACTCGTAATCTAGCCGAATGTTAATTATAAAAGAATTCAGTACAATATGCAATTGCTAATAGTTAATAATATCCGTTCATTACATTTGTGCAAAGAAATAAAACCTGCTTTTAAACACAGTAGACCATCACTGTCAATACTGGAACATACCACCGTGTTTTAATATTACATAAATCCTTTATATTTGGCACCCATGTAAAAGTGTAGAAACGCCACAAAACAACTATTTTAAAGCCAGGGATAGGGCTTTTTAAAAATCATTTTAAAGTGTTTACAAAATCTGATTATAAGAAAAACAGATTTTGATGTTAAATCATATTTGTCATTTTTATGGCTTAGAGATCCACTGGATACAGTAGAACAGCATACCAACAAGGTCATAATAATAATAATAATAATAATAATAATAATAATAATAATAAACAACTGAAAAGCACTTAATTTTATATGAGCAGCAGATTTTATCTAAACATTTTCAAAATTGACTTTAATTTGTCAACCCACTATATCATGTGACAGCCATTAACCAATCACAGACTATGTGATATATATATACACTGTGAACTCCTGCACATGCTCAGTAGGAGCTAGTGCTTCAGAAAATTTGTATAAAGAAATAGTGTGCATGTTTTTATACTGGAAGTATTTTGGGAAGTTTCTTAAAACGCAATGCTCTATCTGAATCATGAAAGTTTAGTTTACCTTTTGTGTCCCTTTAAATGATTAAACTTGAATATTAAAGGAACAAAAGTACCTCACCTGCAAATTACATTTTTTGCATGGTAAATTCTAATTAGAATAGAACTTAACACTTGCAATGAGGCATCAAATACAATTCTCATCACTGCTACTAGACTGAAGCATCAGAGTTCACTTCAGTCATCTATGGTGAAATGCAATGCTTTAGTTTAGCAGTAACACTAGAACGCACTGCTATACACACAATGAATGCAGGTTGTGCAGCTCTGATTGGCTATACTGCCTGCTTGTCAAAATCAGAAAAAAATATCTTCTGGTGAGGCTACTGTGGGGGTTTAAAAAATAGGGCAATTATGTTAGTTTTTTTCTAGATACAATGCATTATCAAAGATCCTAAATAGATATAATTAACTCCTGAAGCTTATGCTTTACAAATATGTAAAGACATTTTGCATCGGGTCAAAAAGTTTAACTTGTAAATCCTTGTTTGCACAGTTAAATAAATACATATATTTTTTTCCCTTATGTAATGTGTGTTTAATTTGCATGACAGGAAAATGTGTGGATGTTCCACTCATGTATGTTAGGCAATAGAAATATGAGATATAAGTTTATTCTCAGTATTTCTTATTATTATGTTTCATATCTACCGTTTCCAACTTACAACTAGTTCAACCAACATATTAAATGTCACAAAGGCATTCCAAAAGATAAACAATGTGACAATTCATGTATTAAATTATATTTTAACCTAAATATTTCCCTTGTTATCTTATATTTTTAACGTGCTTGCTGAATTTGCAATTTTGTCTACCAGAATTAAAAAACTAAAGTCTAAACTAAATACAGTACAATTGCATTTGTGATTGGCTGACTGATGTCACATGATAAAGGAAAATTGAAAATAGACATAACTTTGAAATTTGTCAGAAACATATCTACTACAAATTCGAAGTTTAGACTAACTGCTGTTGCATTGTCTTTTTATAATTCATTTGTTGATTATGCAAATCTACTCTATTTACTGGGCCTTTAAATATTCATAGTAGCAATTTTTAGAATTGAACCTCCAAAAATATAGCATGTTTAAATATTGGTCTTTAATATATATATTTTTACTTTCTATGTCGTAGTAAAAAAAATGTTTTAATTGTATAATAATTATTACTTACTTTTTGACTTTACAATATTTAGATTTTTTAGAATAATAAGTCTAAAAATGTTTATAATTTTTTATTCCTGAAACTGTGTTTCTTAACATTTCAAATGTTACATAGAGGTTGTTTTGAGTGAATAATAGTTGCTTTGATTACTTTGTTACGTTTTCAGAATTCCAATTCAGCCCATGTACAGTGCTACAATGTTTAATCTGTGTCAGCCAAATGAATGATCCCATTATTCAGCAGAATAGCACATCCTCAGTTTATTCAAACATAAAAGATCCATTTTATGTAATTCTAAATATTTTAGTTGTAATGTAAGGATCTGACATTTGTGACTGCATTTCCCCTTTGCACACTGTTTAACCTAAAAGAAAAGAACCAGTTAGTAGTTTCAAACAAAATAAACAAATCCAGAAATTAATAGACAGTGGCATAACATTTTCCATAGAGGTTAAATTTTGTATCGTAATAATATGATAATCAAAACTATTTTATGTTATTATATAACTCAGAAGACACATCTAACAATGATATATTTCCATCTAAAAATTAGGTTTAAAGAGATTTTAGATTTACTTTCTAAATTTATATTTAACCCTTTCTCTACAGGGAATTTCAGAGAAAAAGTACTGTAGAATAATTAGCATTGTTGCTATCACTTTTTAAATATAAATAAAACCATTATGTTTTTTTTTTTTGTTTTTTTTAAATTTACCTATAAAAACTATATATATTTAAAGCAGACAACCCAATGTATTGACCTTTTGGTAAATAAAAATTGTTAACTTTTTTTTGCAAACTTTGGGTTTCTCACTGAAATGATTTACACACAACTATTGCAGTCATAGGAGAAATGGTTGGAAAAGCTTCTCTGGGATACCCTTTGTTCAGAATTAGCAGAAATACATGGCTTTGCCATTGGTTTTTGGCAATTAGAAGGCTGCTAATTGCAGCTGTGCACTACACTTCTGAAATTCCTGGCAGTGAAGGGGCTAATCAGCTAGGTAGTAGATTTTACTGTATTTTAGAGATTACTCTCCCACCTGACACCTTTAACCCCCTGATCCCTCCCAAACAGATTTTTTTTTTTTTATGGTTCATACCAGACTGCTGATTTGACATAGGGAACACACACATTCAGTCCTAATACTGTCACAGTCAAAAGTACTCTGCTTATCTATATATATTTTTTTAAACTGTGCCGGACCGTGCCGGTGTCACGTGATATGCCAAGCTATTGCCATGTGCTGTTTTAGATGTGCACTGTGCAGCACTGAATGCAAAGCCCTAACTCAGCATCCAGCCATTCCCACTGCATCATAAAAAGTCCTACTGGGGTTACCACTGTTACCAGGTAACTGCTCTGGTGGTAGGGATTGTTTCTGGGTAGGGCTGACTGTAGGCGCATGCAGCAGAAAGCTGGAGCGGCAAGCACGTTAGGATTTGAGCATCTGTGCAGCTGCATACAGTGCTCTCTTCAGTCTTGAGGCTGTGTGGCTCATCTCACACTGTATCCATGCAGCCTTGGACAGACAGCATCCAGTCTGCTGGTCCCCTTAGCCCTGCTCTTTCTGCTGTGGCCCTAAGATCAACTAACTGAAGTTTGTTAGGGGAACAGTGCTTTGTAGAAAGGTGTCAGTGGGAAGAATAAGTGAGTGCACTCACACCCCTCCCCATGCAGCATTGTCTAGTGCAAGGTGAGAGGGAACTTGTTCCTAGCAAAGAAGTGACATGTGCTGCTGTGACTGATGTATAGTGTCATGCTGATACTTCACACATTAATGTAAGGTTTATTTTTATAGTTTTTGTTTTCTCTCTGTCTCAGATTTTACAGCTTCCCATAGTAGTTCTGCTGTTCCAGTCAGTAAACTTATACTGCACCTCCATGCTTCCTCCTCAGTCTTTACCTTGCTTTGCTCCAGTTGGCTGCCCTAAATCTCTTTAACCAGCTAACCTCACACCAGAATCACATTCAAAAGAATATTAAATGAATCCACAGTGGTGGAATTTATATATTTATTTACTTATTAGTACTGCTTAGGTTCAGTTTCACATATTGCAATTTATTTCATTTTTTTAAATGATTAGCTCAGCAGTGGATAATCCACTGCTGGGCTAATAATAACAAAAAAAATTGATTTAGTTGTTTTTTGGGATGTTGGGGTGGAGAGTGAAATTGCATGGGGGGGGGGAGGGCCAAGAAAATTTTCGCCCAGGGTCCAGTCAATATTAAAGACGGCCCTGCTGCCCACCACCATAATATTTTATTTTATAATACATTTTATTTTTCTGTAGTGTAGAGACCAACCCTCACCGTTCCCTCTCCAAGATCATCTTTTTCTGTAGAGTAGGATGCTCCCTCCAACCAATTTTCTGTAGTGTAAGGAAGCATCCCTCCATCTCCCTACATAAACCTTTTTCTGTAGTGTAGGGAACCCTGCCCCCCACTTTGCTTGGCTAAACCACCCGCCTCCCTCCTTCCCTCCTACTCATACCCAACAATGACGCAGACAGTGTGACTCTCTGTTGGGATCGGCTCTCTGGCTTTGATCAGTGCTCCCTTACCAGATGCCTTCTGCCCCCTGGTTGCGGCTCCCACTGTCTAAGCAGACAGCGGGGACTTAAACTGGCTCCTCTGTGTTGGACATAGGTACTATATCAGCTCAGTACGCTGGACAAAGTCATGTGTAACATAGTGCCTACAGCCATATGCAGCAAGGGGTTAAAGAGACATAAAAGTGTAAAAATAAAATGCTCTAATGTGTTAGAGCATTCTATTATTGCCCCTTTAAATGGGTTAAACACATTGTTAAACTTGGCTCCTGAGCAGCAATGCACTACTGTGAGCTATTTGAACACATCTAGTGAGCCAGTGACAAGAGGTATATATGTGTAGCCACCAATCCCCACCTACCTCCCTGCCCCTGAGCATACCTAGGTAAGGTAAAAGATACCCAGAGAATGAATTCAATTTGATAGCAGAAGAAAATTGAAACATCTCTTAAAATCATTTATTCTTTCTGAATGATAGTTTCATTTTGACTTTCATGTCTCCTTAATAATATTTTAGAATGAAATGATTTATTTATGATATCTACATGCAAAATACATGATTAATTACCGGAATATAATAAAATCAATGTAGCTGAACAAATTCAATATGTATTTACAGCAATCACTTACCCTAAACAAGAATCTAGCTGGCAACATCGATAACTGGAACTTTTACATAAACCATATGAGTTCTGAGCTGTGTGTTGCTTTATTTCTGGTCGAGTGTGTGGCACAGATTCCTTGACCAATACATTTTATTGGATAATACACAAGCGAGAGGCACTAGGAGTCAGGATTCATATATAATAATAATTCTTTTGTTGTACAAATATTTTTAAATTCGGACAGTGGTCCCAAACAAACAAGGTCGTACCAATGTTACAGATGATGCATTATGTCAGGGTATTGTAATCGTATAGCTGCATATTACAGAGTGCCTAGGTTAAAGTGCCATAAAACATGTTGAGATCTGTGCATATCCTAAAAGGGCTAATTAAGAAAAATAATTTACATTAAAAAACTGTTTAAAAATTGCTGGCAAATATTTTAAAATAATTTTCAAAAATAAGCAAAATTTGTTACATATCCATGCCGTCTGGAGTAGTCTGATCCACCCACCTATCAGTGTTTAGCATCAGAAACACATGCCTTGTGCTTATTTGGTACTAGGCATGCTCCAGCAGATGAGTGTTAAAGTCTGAATTCTAGATGTAGCCATAGAAGGAATTGTGTGGTGAGAGTCAGAGCTGTAGAATTCAGAAAATTAATAGAAAGGGTTAATTTGGAGGCACTGCAGTATAAATTTGCAGGTAAAGTAATTAGAGTACATATTATTATATTTTGTCTCTGCTCCAACTTGGTTTATGTCCCTTCAACTATACCCACACAGACTAGTTCCTTTTACACACATTTTTTTTAAATCTCCATTGAAATTTCATTGATGTTTATATAGTTGCAAACCTATAGTTTAACATTCCTACTGGTTACAAAATATGAATTGCCTTGATAATCACCATCATTTAATTATGGCTTGCATTTGTAATTCATCACATGTAGTAAACAAATGTACCCAAGTTCCTCCATTCCTGTTATAAAGATTAGTTCTTCCTAGATAACTTGTGACTGTCTTTTAGCTATTAATTAACCTTGAACCATAATCTCAATCTTTACCATTTAACTTCTGAATGATATAATCTAATTTTTTAATAATCTTTTATTGAGGTTATGCACTAGTACAGCACATTACAATGACATAGAAATAAAACAAGATGAATGATAAGCTATGAGCTCTTGAAACCTCCATTTTATAGTTTTAAAAGTTTTTATGGACGACTAATGGTCTGGCCAGTTATGAACCATGTGACATAGGAAACACTGGTGAGGTATGTTAGCCGTATCGACGACCCCAAGGGGTCTAATAACACAAATTTGAAATTAAACGGTAATAGAAGTAATCGTATATAGTGAACTGAACAATAACAGTAAAATGTAAGCTTATATGAAATCTAAGAGTTTATCAGAGGATAAATACAGCTTAATATTATAAAATATGGCGGGGGGGAGGGGGTACAAAATGTAGTAATATAATATGTAATAATTCCTGCAGTTTCTCATTAGTGATACTGAGCGTGGATTTGTTAGTCATGTAAGCAATATGTCGCTACATATATAGAGATAGGTAATGGCAAACCCCTCTAAACTGAGGAAGGAGTGATTCAAAAACTTTTCTGCGCTGCCTAGTTTTGGTAAACCTTAACTTCTATGATATTAACCCCAAGTAATATCTGGTGTGGACGTGTGGGAAAAAGAAAGGTAAGGAGTATGGGGCGCAGATGAATGCTGAAACCTATTTTCATTCAGCATTCATTTGCGCTCCATACTCCTAAACCTTTTTTTCCCCACAAACTCCTCTAACTGTCACACTCTGTCCCTCCAACTCCGCCGGCTGAGGGAGAAAGAGGAGTTATGCCTTCTATTATCGAGCAGGAGGAAGTAATACCTCCCTCCTACCATGTATATAAGGGTGCAACTTCTATGTATTATAACATTATCTCTGCCTATATAAGCGCCCACATAAGAATAATATAACAGTACCAACAAAATGCCAATGCAGAAATCGACTCTGAAGTTTGAAGACACAAACAACAGCATGATGTAGGGATGGACAGAAGTTGCCTTGCACTAGAGTATATTATAGACATTCAGCAAGGGCAGATGCAGAAGGCTCAGCTCCTTGCGTAAAGGAGTTTAAAGTAAGAAGGAATTATTTGTCATAGGGGCTTCAGCTGTTTGTCGTTCCAAGGGAGAATGAAGGTGTTTAGGTTAGATGAAGTTGCTCCTTATTATTTTGGGTTTAAAGGATAGAGTAAAAGGAAAATATATGGCTGGCACTAGCATGATGAGTGTACTCTCATTGTGGTATTTTCTAAATGAAACTTTGGTTTCAATTAGGACTAGTATGAGGACAAGCTATAGCCTATGCAATTAGAGCTGAATATTCTGAAACGTGGGGCAGTTTTTGAAGAATTGCAGGTGTTAACAAGGGTAATTTGAAAGCATTAATATTCTAACTGGAAATCCATTCCCTTAGAGAGATCATATAGAAATTCAAATTGAGAGACCTTAAAGATTTCTCTAATGCATTCAGGTTACATTTAAGTTGAGTAGAGTGCAAATCATATCAGGAGTGCTCATTTTCTATCTGTAAGGAATCCTTCCTTCTTTTTCTTTTCACCTGTAGTCCTATGATCAGTTTAGTTACTACCCCTATTAAGTATTCACCACATCTTAAACAGGTGCTTAGTTATTCTGCTTTCAAGCTGAACTCAGCCATGCTTGTATCTCCCCTGATCCACTACGAAAATTGGATTATAAATGAAAATCTCGTTTACTGGATTAACTTGTTAAAACAGTTGCAAAGCTGAATAAGGGACTATTGCTTACGACCGCTTTGTCGTTCTCTCATCGGATCAAGGTAAAGTTTACCTGATTACGTAGTTCGCCGGACTCCTAACTTACTGATAAACTAAAGATCAGCTGTTCCTTGCACTGCAACGTCAAACTCTTTAGGTATTGCTCATTGAACTTAACTTCAGAAGGAATACAGCATTTGGGCTTTACCGTTTCACTCCGGTTTAACCGTTCCTGTTACGGAGCAAGGATACACCCCTCAAGTGAAGCTCCAGCTGATTCATTACAGACATACACACCCCCTCCTCTTCTCTCACTGTGAAGCATCGGACCACTCACGCTCTGCCAGATACAGACAGCTGCACGGATACAAACACAAGGGAGTTCTCTATCACTGACATCTGCGATCTCTGCTCCAGCAGCAGCAGCTACACTGTATCCCTCCTCCACAGAGCTCCTGTGACGTTCTTTAAAGAACATTCTGCTGCCTAGCTTGTTGTTATCTCCTTACAGGAGTCAGCAGTATAAATACTGAATCTGTTCAATGTCTGAAGGCAGATGCTTGAACCTAAGTTGTAACACATTAACTTCTACTTGCTTGCAACTTTACTTCTTCCTCATTTAAGTAACCTCACTAAAGGACCACGGGACTATATTGTGTGATAGTTCGTCAGCTGAAGTGATACATTTGTACATATATATATATATTGAAGGTCAGCAGTTGTGATCCTAACAATTAGCAACTTCCTTACATAATAACTAAGCCTAGAAGAGAATGGATCCAGCAGACCTGCCTCAGATCGTGTACAACCTCTCACAATGAGTGGATCAATTGAGCCAAGGACTGAGGGATTTGCAAGTGGAAAATGAGACTCTTAGGAAGGTCATCAGGGATACTGTGACTACCAAATCTTCCCCAACTGACCATTCGCTAGAACCACATATCTCCCCCAGATCTGTTCTATGGAGATATGAGTTAGTATAGACAATTTAAAAATGCCTGCCTTTTGATGTTTAACCTCAAGCCTAAAACCTACCCCAATGATAACATCAAGGTTCTAACCTTAATATCTTTCCTTAGAGCTGAACCCATGGTTTGGGCGGATACTCTCTATGAAACTCATAATCCTGTCCTAACCTCTCTCAATTCATTCCTCACAGCAATGGATGAATTTTACTCCGACTCAAACCTACAACTTACTGCTGAAGGAAAAATGAGAAAATTGAAGCAAGGAACCCATCCAGTGGAAGTCTACATAACGGACTTTAAACAGTACACGACCGGCTTGCAATGGAATAGCATTGCATTAAAAAATCATTTCAGGCTTGGACTCTCAGAAGCAGTAAAAGACGAACTTGCCTGAACAGACCTACCTGACTCTCTAGAAGCATTCAGGAGACTAACTATGCAAATAGATAGGAGACTCCGTGAGAGAAAATCCGAACGCCATTACTTTGAACCCAGTTACAAAAGCCCTGGGAACCCTACTAAGTTGTCAATAATGCCATCTCCATCATCAAATACCACTGAAGCCATGGATATAGGTTTCATTCGAGGGCCCCTAACCACCGAGGAAGGTCTCAGAAGGAAAAGCAAGGGGTTGTGTATGTACTGCGGTAAGCCATCTCACACAATCAGAGACTGCCCTATCTTGGAGAAGAACAAGAACAGTAAGTCCCCATCTAAAGTGACTTCTCTCATTGTTCATGATAAGCCTGTTCATTGTACCTTATCTCTCTCATTGCAGTGGGAACAAAAACGTGTGACGAGAGAGGCCATCATTGACACTGGGGCACATGGAAATTACATTGACAAGTCAGTTGTTTTTGACAATAAAATACCACTGATACAAAAGAAAACTCCTGTGTCTATTTGTGTTTTAGATGGATCTGAGATATACTCAGGTCCAATCACTAACCACACTATACCTATCCTAGCAACATCCTCTGACACTCACCAAGAATACATCTGTTTTGATGTGATTCTTTCTCCTCTTTTTCCAATCATTCTGGGTTTACAGTGGTTACAGTTACATGAACCCATGGTCGATTGGAAAATGTAACAATTTAGCTTAAAGTCTGCTTACTGCCAACAAACTTGTTACAATCACGTTCCTTTGCTACAGTTTTCTGAGATACTTGAAGAACAACCATCAATTCCAGAGGTGTACTCCAAATACACCAAAGTCTTTAGTAAGAAGGAAGCAGAGAGTCTACTGCCCCATTGTTCTTACGATTGCCCTATAGACCTCAAACTGGGTACCTCTCCTCCCTGTAGACACCTCTACCCTCTGTGCTAACCTGAATTGGAGCACTTAAAGATGTACTTGGAAGAAAATTTGAGGAAGGGTTTCATTCGACCATCTGTCTCTTCAGCTGGAGCCGGAATCTTCTTTGTTAAAAACAAGGATCAATCTCTACGACCAATTATTGATTTCCAGGAACTGAACAAAATAACAATTAAGAATAGGTACCCTCTGCCCCTGATCCCCGAATTGATTGAACGCCTCCACCACTCCAAGATTTTCACAAAACTGGACCTAAGGGGAGCTTATAATTTGATACGTATCAGAGAGGGAGATGAGTGGCTGACCAATTTCAGGACTAGGTATGGTCTATATGAATACCTAGTTATGCCATTTGGCCTAACCACGCTCCCGCCACTTTCAAATTCTTTATTAATGATATTTTTCCGGATCTATTGGATACCTGTGTAGTCGTTTATCTAGACGACATCTTATGTACTCAAGTAACTTGGAAGAACATGTCAAACATGTAAGTTGGGTTCTGTCGAGACTTCAAGTCCATAGGCTCTATGCAAAACCAGAAAAGTGTGTCTTCCATGCAGAAGAGATTGCATTCCTTGGTTATGACATCAGCCCCAGAGGGATTCAGATGCAGGAGAACAAGGTAGAGGCTGTCAACTCTCGGTCACAACCTACAAACAAGAAAGAGTTACAATGTTTCCTTGGGTTCAGCAATTACTACAGGAAATTCATAAGAAACTTCTCTACATTAGCTAAACCCCTCACCAGACTCACTAGTTCCAGCATACCCTTCCAATGGAACATTCAAGCTACCGAAGCATTCAATTTTTAAAAAAATGCTTTCTCATCTGCTCCCATTCTGCGGTTCCCAGACCCCACATTACAATCCATCTTAGAAGTTGACTCTACTGACTACGCTCTAGGTGCGGTTCTCTCCCAATGAAAGAACTTAAAGGAACCTCTCCAGCCGGTAGCATTTTACTCAAAGATTATGTCTCCACCTGAGATGAATTATCCCATTGGGGAGAAAGAACTTCTGGCCATCAAACGGGCTTTTGAACATTGGAGGCATCTGTTAGTCCTACCAATCATCATCTATACAGACCATCGTAACCTTGAATTCCTTCAAAAGAACCAAACCCTATCGGGTAGACAGGTGAGATGGAGCCTTTGCTTCAGCTGATTTAACTATCAGATCATCTATAGACCGGGTTCATGGAATGGTAAGGCCGATGCATTATCCCGGAAAGAACAGAAACCTTTAAATGATCAAACACCTACCTTGATGATTCCTATGGAGAAGTTCCTCGGTTGTTACCTGTCTCTACCACAAGCCTACAATCAGCACTGATAAGGAGATACCGTTACGTCTTCTGAGATATGACAATAATCTATATTACTATGGTTCCAAGTTATATATCCCAGAATCACTCAGAACTGAACTGATCAAACAGCACCATGACCCTCCTCTTTTAGGTCATCCTGGCATCAAGAGAACAAACGATTTACTCAACAGAGCCTACTGGTGGCCCAACATGGAAACTACCATTAAGGATTATATCCGTGGTTGCACCATATGCATAACCTCAAAGGCTGAAAAGAAACCACCTTATGGACTCCTTATGCCCATGCCAATCCCAGAAAGACCTTGGACCCATTAAGGAATGGACTTTATAGTAGAACTTCCCTTAAGCTCAGAGAAAAACACCATCTTCATTGTAACTGACTTCCTCACTAAGATGGCTCACTTCATCCCTTTTCATAAGCTACACTCATCTGCAGAGATGGCTCAACTTTTCCTGGATTCTGTTGTCCAATATCACGGACTCCCTTCTATCTTAACCACTGATAGGGGTAGCCAATTTACCTCCCGCTTCTGGAAACATCTCACCAAAGTGTTGCAAATTGACCATCGTTTAACCACCTCATATCACCCTCAAACTAATGGCCAGTCCAAAGATTAAACCAGTGGCTAGAACAGTATCTACGGTGTTACTGTGCTTACCATCAGAATGATTGGCTACGGGGGGCGGAGCCAGCTTTCAGAGAGGACAGACGTGTTTTACATGGGCTCCTGCTTAATAACTCAGCTTTATACTGTGTTTTGTTATTTTTGCCTATTGATAAGTTGCCTTTATCAGCAGAATCACAATGTATGAACAGATATACACTTATCTGCAGGGAAATTGAGAAGATCAGAGATACGCAGAGAACAACCGCACCAGCTAAACTACACACTTGGGAACTCATGTGGCTTGCAATGGTCGGCAGAAAAGAATCAACTTAATAGTAGCCGTTAAGAGTCTAAACGAGTGAAGGCTATAAGCAGCTGATAAATACTACCTACAGCACGGCTGGATTACTCACCATCGGTTTTGAGGATCTCCATGTGGGACATCACAGACCGCTGTGCATAGATCCAAGATGGCGACTACCTCATGGAGTGAAGAGATCCTGCAGCAATTGCACGCTCAGCTCTTACAACTGAAGCCAGCTCTTCTGGAAGTCCTCGAGAGGAATCTTGTGCTTGATGACCGCCCGGAGTCTCTAGCTGAACCGCATGTTCCTTGCGACGACACCATATGTGGGAACTTTGAGCCGATCGTCAGTGAGAGTGAACGAGATAGACCCATGCCGTTTGGGCACAAGGAAGTCTCCTGTGAGTTGTATTTTTCAGTTAAGGCCAAGGCGGACATTCATTTGAACTTACCTACACCTTTGCAGCAGCGACACTTCAGCGGTCTAGCAGAACCCAGCTGCCGGTATATGAGTCCATATTACCGGAACTTTCTGCTATTTTTCAGCTTTGTCCTACTGTTCAGAAGCCCCCCAGAACATTCATACCGGACACTAAGCAAGACAGGTGTAGGTTAATCGGAGTATTTGTTATTACATCCTATTTGGCTAAGGAGCTCATAATAGGAGAATTCTAACCTTAAAAATGCTTAGTTGTTAACTACACACAAAGTTGTACAGATGTAATTTTATCTCCATCTATACCATTACAATTAAGGCTGTTTATTACACTCTGTATGCCATCTTGTTGTATAAGTTATATACCCTGAAGTTGTGAGTTTGCTCCCTCTCTGTACTTATAGTTCAGTGTTTCACTCTGCCCCAATAGCGTAATCTCACAGACTCCATAACATTTTGAACACCTAAATAGGTATATCTGGGCTACTAATATCTAGAATTCTAGGTATTATTTTTATGAGTGCGATGCTACTATAACCTGTTACAAGTATAACCCAAAACCATAATGATCTCTAATATGTTATCTCCTAAGGCACCTAGATGGCTAGTAACATCACTACTTTTCTCACAGATTTATACCCTAGCTTGTTTGATGCAATTTATTCTTAGGATGTTATGCATGCATATTTTGTCTTCCTATAATAACATACACAGAAAGATAACCACTGTTATGTATTGTTTATATAGTTCTGTCTTGCCTATACGCTAAATGTTTGTCATACATAACCTTTCTCGTTGATGTTTTCTCTGGAAAGAGTTGATATAGCCTTACATAACCCCCTGTTTTTTGCAGCTTTCTTTTCAATCCAGCTGTCCATTATATGTCTCACACCTTTAATACTACTTCTAGCACATTCATAATATAATTTAGGTCATATCCATTAAGAGTACCCCTAAGAGCCCATTACGACTACCTTGCTCTCTATCTTAAATTGACCTTTGCAAAGGACTGACTGTACACTTGCTTATAACCTAATTTTCTCACTTTACCACTGCTTAACCCCAACATCAATGCTCCTCTAGCGTTCCAGACCAGGGGTAGGTTATATATGTATTCTGTATTCCTTGGTTGTTGGAACTATTTGTATATTGCCCCTGCTTACTGGTCTTGTATGGTGACACCGCCGGCGGCCGAGGTGGTGAGCCATACGTATCACAATTTCCTACATCCCATGCTAGGGGTCTTGGTTAATCCTTGCATGCCGCTAACTTTACTAGGTTATCTATGTCTATGTGTCTTCTTCCCTTTCTGCAATAGATCCTTCCAAACCATTTAAATAGAAGATAGAACTTGTGCTATAGTTTAATCTATGAGCCTGATAAGGCTACATTGTGATTTTCAGGCTTATCATATAACAGTAGTGAATAGGTTTTTAGTGGGCTGGACCTGCTCTGTTACTCTCACATCCCTACTCATGGTATATCACATAAGTTACATAAACCTTATCTCACTTACCACCTCCCCCCCCCCCCCTCCTATAAGGTACCTCCGGAAGTTGGAGGGCTATCTATATGGCTTATCTTGCCTATGCCATACTTTAACAAACATTTAGATCACAACATTTTCCTTACCTACTTTA
Organism: Bombina bombina; assembly: GCF_027579735.1. Taxonomy (NCBI): domain Eukaryota; kingdom Metazoa; phylum Chordata; class Amphibia; order Anura; family Bombinatoridae; genus Bombina; species Bombina bombina. The sequence goes on along the minus strand of NC_069499.1, from coordinate 47,418,451 downwards.
ATGATTTACATATCCTATGAGTAGCCCTGAGGATGCATTATTACTCCCAGTTACTACCCCCCTTGTTTTATGCTACGTAAATCCTCAGAGCCTCAGGAACAAACTAGTTGTTAAATTTAAAAAGCTAAAAACGCCCGAGGTTTATCAATAAGATCCAAAAGTGATCTTTCCAGTTGTAATTTCCTTCCTTCGCTTCATTGCTGCCTGTTGCTTTTGTTGGCCCAAGAGTAAATTATTGCGTCATATGGAAGGTTCATAAAAGATTAGCATTCTATTAGAATAATATCTACAAACTATGTAACTTATTGACTATTTGCCTATTTCATGTCTATTGTATTACCCTTGTAATAATTTATCTAATGTAGCATAAGAATTTGTTACTATGACCTTTGTATGCCTTTAACTAAACCTCAATAAAAAAAAAATAAAAAAAAAAAAAGAATGATTGGCTACGTTATCTATCTATGGCAGAATTTGCCTACAATAACAAACTAAATTCATCCTCATGCTAACTTCGCTTATCACCTGAGGTTCTCATTAATGAAGACTGATTCAGTAAACTCACCCACTGATGACGATCTTGTCCAAAAACTTACCGAAAATTTCCAGGTCTTATGCAAAAACATCCAACATGCCCAAAGTATTCAAAAGCGCTACTATGACCTACGTAGAAGGCCGTCACCTCAATATTCTATAGGATACAAGGTCTGGCTCTCAACCAAGAATCTCAAGTTGCAGATACCTAGCAAAAAGTTAGCTGGGTTGTTCATTGGACCGTTCAGCATCATTCACATAATTAATGCTAACGCAGTTATACTTGAGCTTCCACCAGCTCTAGGAATCCACCCTTCTTTTCATGTGTCATTGCTAAAACCTGCTACGAACTATGATTCACAAAAGGTGGTCCTTCCACCTACACCTATGCTCTTAGATGCGGAAACCTATGAGGTTCAAGATCTTCTGGATTCTAGACTCCTCAATGGCGAACTCCAGTATCTGGTTCGCTGGAAAGGATATTCCCCTGAGGATGACACCTGGGAAGCATATACTCATATAAATGCCCCTAGACTCATCTCGCGTTTCCACAGACATTACCCCCACAGACCCAAACATCAAGCCGAGGGTCGGCTTGTTTGATCTGTAAGGATTGCGTTCCTTCTTTTCCTTTTCACCTGTAGACCTATGATCAGTTTAGTCACTGCCCCTATTTAAGTATTCACCACACCTTAAACAGGTGCTTAGTTATTCTGCTCTCAAGCTGAACTCAGCCACGCTTGTATCTCCCTGATTCACTACGAAAATTGGATTATAATTTGAAAATCTCGTTTACTGGATTAACTTGTTAAAACAGTTGCAAAGCTGAATAAGGGACTATTGCTTATGACCACTTTGTCGTTCTCCTCTCATCGGATCAAGGTAAAGATCACCTGATTACGTAGTTCGCCGGACTCCTAACTTACTGATAAACTAAAGATCAGCTGTTCCTTGCACTGCAACAGCAAACTCTCTAGGTATTGATCATTGAACTTAACTTCAGAAGGACACCCCTCAAGTGAAGCTCCAGCTGATTCGTTACAGACATACACACCCCCACCTCATCTCTCACTGTGAAGCATCGGACCACTCACGCTCTGCCAGATACAGACATCTGCACGGATACAAACACAAGGGAGTTCTCTATCGCTGACATCTGCGATCTCTGCTCCAGCAGCAGCAGCTACACGGTCTCCCTCCTCCACAGAACTCCTGTGACGTTCTTTAAAGAACATTCTGCTGCCTAGCTTGTTGTTATCTCCTTACAGGAGTCAGCAGTATAAATACTGAATCTGTTCAATGTCTGAAGGCAGATGCTTGAACCTAAGTTGTAACACATTAACTTCTACTTGCTTGCAACATTACTTCTTCCTCATTTAAGTAACTTCACTAAAGCACCACAGGACTATATTGTGTGTTTGTGTAGTTTGTCAGCTGAAGTGATACATTTGTACATATATATATTGAAGGTCAGCAGTTGTGATCCTAACAATTAGCAACTTCCTTACACTATCTGCCTGTGCCTACATAGAGTGGTAAACATAACTAGGTGGTACATAGTATTACACAGATGGGAACACATGGTAAGCTAGGAAATATCAAACACAACCAAAATACGTATATAGTAACATTAGTGACTCAGTAATTTACAGAAAAAGCCCTTCAAATCTTGACCAGCTGGGACTAGAGGTAAGAGGTAATGGCAAAAATCGAAGGCCTTATCGAGGTGTATACAACATGTTATAGAATACACTTGTATGGAATATATTAGATATCATTAGCAGAACAGTATATAAACACCTCACAAACAGAGATCGATCATCAATATCCATTTCAACTGTGGTCCCATCTATCAAATTTTTAATCAAGTTGATGAATATAGCGTTCACAAGGTCCACTATACATATTAGAGAATTCTGTCCAAAGTGTTAACCTATGCCAGCTTTAAGTAATTGAGAGCTGCAGAGATCAGAGTCCACAATGTATATGGTAGAGTCCTCCAGTCTGTTTATGGTGATATAGATAGCATTCAATAAGGTTATAATGAGGGAGAAATATGTGATGTATGGCTGCCTTATTGTTTTGTAAAACAGCTCTAAATAACAAATTATCAGGTATAGTTCTAAGTGAGGAGAGAGTGAGGGGGCACAACATAAACCAGAATGTGCACAACACTGATCCATGAGTTGTATTAAATGTAGAATACTAATATGGGGAGATACAGTATAACAATAACTAAAGGACAGCAAGTATTGCCAACTATGACAACAATATGTAAATGTGTTAGGTGTGGAGATGTAGTAGTAGTACTACAATGGTTCGGCAATGCTATAGGCTAGAAGTAATTGGAAATGCTTATAGAATTAGCTTCTGTTAACCCACACTGTGGAAGAATAGCGCTAAACTTAACACATTCCAATACCGGACGAAAGTCTCTTGTATAGAAGGAAACTTGTCTAACATAATGAAATAAATCATTTAAGGAAACAGTAGTACTAAATGGAGAAACAGTTCTTTTACCCTATGCCACGAACTAGGAACCCAGATACAAGTTTAAGCTCTGCATCCCATCCGGCCCCCTCTATGGTGTCTGAGGCATTAAAGAGCAATAAGCTGTATCCAGGGTGTAGGAAGTGTTCGGGTAATACAGGGCTGATCTTACACTATGTGAGGCTCTGACAGATTTCATGGAAATGCCAGTATCCTGTGCTACTGAGGGGGAAGTGTCGATGGTGCAGAGCTGAACAGGCTGTGAACCATCTGGCAGGTAATCAGGGTAAGGTCCTAGGATCAGCATGTTGTCCGTGTTGTCCGTGGATTCCACCTGTTGTGGGCGCAACCTGGGGCCACCGCGCCACAGATCCAGCTCATCTGGACAGCAGTACGTCCCTCTTTCGCGTAGTCTGTTAGAAGTAGAAGTCAACTTGTGAGGTACTTCTTCTGCCAGGCCAGCACTATGCTCAAAGTTCAGGAGATCTCTGAGGGAGCTGAAGTGTCTCTCCATTTTCTTGGCTAACATTTGTAATAAGTCAGTGTCAGGTTAGGTAAGGTCCGGAATCAGACCCAAATGCGAGAGTGAACTCAAATAACACTCTAGCACACCGAGTATAACCCAGGACGTGACCCTACGACAACTTCTATAAAACAAGGTACTCACACAGAGGACAAGTGGTTCTTGAGGTTCAGGGTAGTAGTACTAGGATACTTGATAGAAGGAGGTGTGGGATCAAGGATAGGTGAAGTCAGTTCAGCAGAGTTTGGCAACTTGTAATCAGGCAGTTCGGGGTTAAACAATAGCGTAGTCAGTTCAGCAGAGTTTGGCAACTTGTAATCAGGCAGTTTAGGGTTAAACAATAGAGTAGTTAGTTCAGCAGAGTTTGGCAACTTGTAATCAGCAGTTCAGGGTTAAACAACAGAGTAGTCAGTTCAGCAGAGTTTGGCAACTTGTAATCAGGCAGTTCAGGGTTAAACAATACCGTAGTCAGTGAAGCAGAGGTTGGCAACTTGAAAAAAGGCAGTTCAGGGTTAAATCCGGTAGCAAAGAAATGTGAGTACTCAGAGCAGCCACAGAAGAACAAACGGGCACCAGGAGATCAGGCCTCTGGAATAAGAAGCCCGTCTGACGTCAACAAAGGAGGACTGCTCAGAATGTGCGCAGCGTTGCTAAGCAACGTAACGCACAGGGACAGAGTAGCCGGAGAACCGGAAGAAGAGGAGCGATCGTGACAGTCAGTGGCAGTAGTCTCCATTCTTAGGTGATTTTATGCACTGTAGTCCCCGTAAATGTGTACCTTTCTCTCTGCCAATTTTCGGGAGTTCAGCCTATGTAACATAGTCTGCTTTACTCTAGTATCTGGATGCAGCGGTGAGAAGAGCAATGATTCAACAGATCGCAAGCTGCTAAACCCCACTGTTCGATACCTTTATACGTTTTGGCTTTGCCTGGACTCCTGTTATTGCAGCCGTATCAACCGCATGGCTCCTCAAAATGGCGACCCCAATCTCTGCACCGTTACACTGTGGGAGTGTGCAGTGTTCAGAGAATGCTCCAGATCCAATCCAAGTGCTTCTGCAGATGCTCTTATGCTCAGAGCATTGCTGGATCCCTGTTAGAGTAAGCAGTGAGGATTTAGGGCTAGATTTATTAAGCCCATACGGCAGCAAGTTCTCTGAAGAACTTGTTCGCCGTCATTTATCAAGCAGCGGTTGCTTCGCCACCTCTAATCTGCGAAATTCAATCTCCTTGGTCTAGTCAGACCGAGGAGATGGACAGCTCCTGCCCGCGCGTGATTGGCTGTGCGCGGGCAGGGGGCGGAACTGCACGCAGCGCAATGCCGAATACCTGTGGGTATTTTCGCCCCGCCACAGGTGAGCTGAGGCATACAGGGGCGCGTATACCCCCCCCTGTACGCCTCAGCTTTAATAAATCTAGCCCTTAGTGTAGCATTATTGCCCTTTGTTCTGAACTGTGCACGGAGCTGCCAGATTAAGCAGCCGACTCCAGTTCCACCAGGCTCCGCCCCCCTAATCTAACAATTTTTAACCATTTTAAAAACCTGTAGTGTTTATAGCTTTCTATGGTTTATATTCTCAGGTTCTTCTCAGGGGGATAGAGGAGTGAAGAGCTTCTACTGTTATTGGGATAGTCTACTCCAGAATATTTATTATTTAAAAATATAGATAATCCCTTTATAACCCATTCCATAGTTTTGCATAACCAACACAGTTATATAATATACTTTTTACCTCGTGATTACCTTGTATCTAAGCCTCTGCAGACTGCCCCTTATTTGAGTTATTTGACAGACTTGAATTTAAGCCAATTAGTGCCTTCTCATAAGTAACTCTGCTCTACTTATCGATATGGCACATACGAACTAACGACCTCTAGCTGTGAAAAATCGGTCAAATGTGCGGCCTTCAAGAGTTACACGTTAGCATATGAGCTTACCTAGGTTTAGCTTTCAACAAAGAATACCAAGAGAACAAAGCAAATTTGATGATAAAAGTAAATTAGAAAGTTGTTTAAAATGACATGCCCTATCTAAACCAGACTGTCCCTTTAATCATTTGTATTCTGTCCTTCACAATATCCCAGACAATAGATTCAGTACTTGTTTAGTAACCCAGCGGTTGTAAGAAAACATCTAAGCGCTGTGACAAATGCTCCAATGAGGACCATGTGACACATACTATGGTTTGCCTTTTACATCATTCTTGCAATGACTTTCGGAAGGTGATTCAAAACTGGGGTAACCAGATGTTGTAATCACAATTATCCTAATAAAACAACTTCATACAATCATCAATCAAGTGCTCTCTTTCATGTGGTTCCTCTCTAGAACTACATAACTTTATGTGTCACTTAGCGGTCTTACAGCTTCGTGAATTAAATCTTCTTTATTCATAACTGAGCCACGGCCGCCTGTATAACAATTTCTTTATTTGATTTCAGCCCCTTAGAGAGCCTAATTCACAAATTATCTGTACGACAACATTGTTAAAGGGATATGAAACCCAATTTTTGTATTTCATGATTCAGCTAGAGCAGGCAATTTTAAGCAACTTTCTAATTTACTCCTATTATCACATTTTTTTTCCGTTCTCTTGGTATCTTTACTTGAAAAAGCAGGAATGTAAGCTTAGGAGCTAGGCCATTTTTGGTTCAGTACCCTGGGTAGCGCTTGCTGATTGGTGGCTACCCATTTTCCATTTTCAACGTACTCCATTACTTTCTATCACCTAGATTACGAGTTTTGCGTTGCGGCTTTTAACGCTGAAAAAATGGCAATTTCAGCGTAAAAGCAGGAAAGCACTATTGGGAGTCGTGTCAGTATAGCTATACCGCAAGCATTTTAGCCTGTAACGCAACGTCAATCTCGCTCTCCAAAAATGATGTTTTTGTGTGGGATTTCCATAGCGCCGTATTACAGGTTGTGCGGTGAGGCTAAAATGCTTGCGTTATAGCCTATACCGACACGAGCCATACCACCATCTGAGAGCAGTAGTTATGGATTTTATGTAACAAAAATGTTTGACAAAACTCATAAATAAACTGTTACAAAGTACACTAACACCCATAAACTACCTATTAACCCTTAAACTGCCACCCTCCCGTATCGCAAACACTATATTAAACCTATTAACCTCTAATCTGCCGCCCACCCACATTGAGACTATTAAATAAACCTATTAACCCCTATTCCGCTGCTCCCCGACATCGCCACCACTATAATAAATTTATTAACCCCTAATCTGCCGTCCCCAAAATTGCCACCACTAATAAAAGCTATTAACCCCTATTGTGCCGCTCCCCGACATCACCTCCACTAAATAAAGTTATTACCCCCTAAACCTCCGGCCTCCCACATGTCTGCCACTAAATAAACCTATTAACCCCTAAACCTAACACCCCCTTAACTTTAAATTAAAATTACAATATAACTCTTACCTGTGAAATAAAAATAAACCTAACATTAAACTATAAATTAACCTAACCTTACTAGTCTACTAAAATAAAAAAACTACCAATTAAAATATCTAAATTACAATGTTAAAAAAACCTAACACTATGGAAAAAAATTTAAAAGTCTAAATTACAAATATAAAAAAAACTAATCCTACGAAAAAATTAAATAACCAGGCATTACAAGTTTTCTAAATGTGCCCCAATTGCCCCCATATTTAGTTTAGTGTAGTTATGAATAATAAAATAAAACTAGTATTTTTTTTATTTTTTTTTAAATCATTGCACAAAGCAGTTTTTGGGGTTAAAGTTGGCTGGTGTGGGGTGTTAGAAAAAAAACGCACTGAAAAGTGCCTTTACATTGCGGTCTATGGGGACTGTGTTTATACTGTTAGGTAATATCAGGCAGACTTGCTGGACCTATGGCTCTTATCTGCCGTCAATATCTATGTTTCTATTTAATACCAGAGCACTATTGCGTGTGCTGATATTACTCAGTGGAGCGCAAATATCGCTTTAGCGAAATCAATATTTTGCACTCCACTTGTAATCTGGCCCTTTGTTATCAACATTTGAAGGGTTATACAATCTGAGAGCAGTCCAAAGATATACTTATTCATTTAAATTGGTCTTTTTAGTGGTGACCAAATGAAGACTAGCTTTAAATTATTTAAATAGCTACTGTAGTGCATATCATAAATGAGTCGGGAAAAAACTATTCCAGGTAATAATTACAGAAAAAGAAGTCAAAATAAATACTGCATAAATAGCATTTTTACTATGCTGAATTATTTTATAGAGGAAATAAATTGGTGCGTAATGTCCCTTTATACTGTTTTTTCCTCAGACATTCTTAAATTCCTTTGGTGTATTTGTTTACACTTCTGGAAAAATATCCCATGAATCTACAAACATATCTGAAAAACTTGCAAACTGCTTCTTAAAGGGAAGTAGAAGTGCAAAAAAAACCCGCTCTAATGTACCAGAGCATTTAATAATTGTGTGCGTTTAACCCCTGCAGCAATACAATAAGAATAAAAACTATATTTACTGTCCCTTTAAAGTGATGGTAAACTTAACATGTTTTATAATCAGGTCTGGAATCTAAGCGATATTTTAGAGGGACTTTAATGGATCACTTTTAATAAAGATGCGCTGTAACTTACTTTTTAATCTAGCCAAGCCATTCTGATACACTGCGCTACGGCCGCCCACTTCAAACTCATATTTTTTGTGAGCTAACGGTTTGAACTATTCTCCAATCGGTGCTCTAGCCATACGGCATTTTCTTTTGTAGCTAGAGCACCGATTGGGGAACAGTTCAAACAGTTAACTCACACAAAATAAGAGTTTTGAAGTGGTGGTATTTCAATGGCACGGCTAGATTAAAAAGTAAGTTAACAGCACATCTTTATTAGAAGTGATCAATTAAAGTCCCTGTAAAATATTGCTTAGATTCCGGACATGTTTTCTAAACATGTAAACTTTACCATCACTTTAGCCACTGGTTTTCAAACCTGTCCTCAGGCCTCCCTAACAGGACAGATTTTGAGGATATCTGAACTAGAGCACAGGTGAAATAATCAGCTAATTAGTAACCATGGTTATTTTACCTGCTCTCACCCAAGGTAATCCTGAAAACCTGGCCTGTTGGGGAGGCCTGAGCACAGGTTTGAAAACCAGTTCTCTAAACTGATGACAATTAGTGTAATGTCATCACCCCAAAAATGTTAGCGAATGACCACTGGCGAGGTGAATATGAAGATATCTGCATCCTATTTTTAAGCATTGCCTACAGCTAAAGACAAGGGGCAAATTCACATTTGTGGTGAAAACTTTGAGCTGTAGGGCATTATAGTTTTCAGCTGTGTACTTTCCTTTTCTATTTTACAACTGATAAAACATTTTTGAATGGAATTAAAGGGACAGTATACATCAATTTCCATATAACTGCGTGTAATAGACATTACTATAAAGAAGATTATGCACAAATATTGATATAAAATCCAGTATCAAGATCAAATTTGGAATTTGCATGGGTGCATTTCAATTTTAAATAGAAGCGTTTTTTGTACTTTTTATTAGTAAAAATGCTTTTAGTAAAAGTTATTATAGTTTTTCAGGGCATATGTACATATGCTGTGAGGGACCGTGCACCACTATTTAAACATCAAACCTTCTCAGAGGGTCAGCAGTTGCTTGTATGACACACCTAGATTACAAGTTTGTGCGTTTGTCTTTTAACCCGCAGCCATTACAAGTCTTGTCGGTATAGGTTTACCGCAAGCCTTTTAGCCTGTAACGCAACGTCATTCCCACACTCGTAAAAAAATGATGTTGTTTCATGGGATTCCCATAGCGCCGGTATTACGAGTTTTGCGGTCAGGCTAAAAGGCGAGCGTTACAGACTAAAACCACAAGATCTGTATCGTCATCTTAAGTCAGTAGTTATGAGTTTTATGCTACAAAGCTGTAACATAAAACTCATAACTAATGCGTTAAAAAGTACACTAACACCCATAAACTACCTATTAACCCCTAAACCGAGGCCTTCCCGCATCGCAAAAACTATAATAAATGTATTAACCCCTAATCTGCCGCTTCCGATATCACCACCACTAATAAAATTTAGAAACTCCTTTTCCTCCGCTCCCCGACATTGCCCCCACTATACTTAAGTTATTAACCCCTAAACCGCCACCCTCCCGCATCGCAAACACTATTTAAATATTATTAACCCCTAATCTGCCATCCACCCACATCGCCCCCACTATACTAAAGTTATTAAGCCCTACGCCGCCGCCACTATAATAAACCTATTAACCCTTAAAGCGAAAGCCCCCCACAATGAAATATAATAAATTAAACTATTAATCCCTAAACTGAAAGCCCCCACATCACAATAAACTAATTTAAACTAGTAACCCCTAAACCTAACCCTAACGTAACCCTAACAATAACGTAACCCTAACCCTAACACCCCCTAACTTTAACATAATTAAAATATAGTTAAATTAAACTTACAATTATTAACTAAATAAACCTAATAACCCCTAAAACGCCAGCCCCCCACATCGCAACAATCTAAATTAAACTATTAACCCCTAACCCTAACACCTCCTAACTTTAACATAATTGAAATAGAGCTAAATAAAACTTACAATTATTAACTAACTAAACCTATTAACCCCTAAAAAACCCAGCCCCCCACATTGCAACAACCTAAATTAAACTATATTAACCCCTAAACCTAACCCTAACGTAACCCTAACCCAAAACCTAACCCTAACCCCCTAACTTTAACATAAAAAGTTACAATTATTAACTAAATAATACCTATTTAAAACTAAATACTTACCTGTGAAATAAAACCTAAGCTAGCTACAATATAACTAATAGTTATATTGTAACTAGCTTAGGTTTTATTTTTATTTCACAGGTAAGTTTGTATTTATTTTTACTAGGTAGACTAGCTAGTAAATAGTTATTAACTATTTAATAACTACCCAGTTAAAATAAATACAAAATTACCTGTCAAATAAAACCTAAGCTACCTTACACTAAAAACTAAAATTACAAAAAATAAAAAAACCTACCATTACAAAAAATAACAAACAAAATTATCCAAAAAAATAAAAATTATTCCTATCCTTTAAAAAAACAAAAAACACCCCAAAATAAAAAAGCCTAATCTAAAAAAACTACCAAGGGCCCTTAAAAGGGCATTTTGGGGGCCCTTAAATGGGCCTTTTGTAGGACATTGCCCTAAGTTAAACAGCTCTTTTGCTACAAAAACAAACAAACACCCCCTAACAGTATACAAACCCCCACCCCCAAACTACCAAGGGCCCTTAAAAGGGCCTTTTGGGGGGGCCTTAAAAGTTCCTTTTGTAGGGCATTGCCCTGAGTTAAACAGCTCTTTTGCTAAAAAAAATAATACAAACACCCCCTAACACTATACAAACCCCCACCCTCCCCAAAATACCAAGGGCCATTGAAAGGGCCCTTTGTAGTGCATTGCCCTAAGTTAAACAGCTCTTTTGCTAAAAAAAAAAGAAAACACCCCCTAAAAATATACATTACACAAAATAACAAGCAAATTATCAAAAATAAAAAAATGATTCCTATTCTAATACCCATAAAAAAAAACCACCCCAAACTAAAAAAACTAATCTAGAATAAACTACCAATGGCCATTAAAAGAGCATTTAGCTCTTTTACTGCCCAGACCCCAAAACTAAAAAAAAAAAAACACCCAAAAAACCCTTAAAAAAGCCTAACATTAACCCCCTGACAATCCACTTACAATTTTTGAAGTCCCGATTGAATGATCTTTATCCCAGAATTAAAGTCCTGATCCAGGTGGCGAGAAGTCTTCATCCAGATGGCCTCTTTAATCTTCATCCCGGCGACGAAGTCCTGATCCAAGTGGTGAGAAGTCTTCATCCAGACAGTCTCTTCAATCTTCATTCAGACAGCATATACTATCTTGATCCCGGAGGCGCGGAGGACTGGTTCCATCCTGAAGAACATCCGGCGTGGAGCATCCGCTTCATAACGGTCCACCGCCGTATAATGAATCTTCAATGCAAGGGGACGCGATTCAAGATGGCGTCCCATGGCATCTCTATTGAATGAAAATATTGAATCAACCAATAGGAATTAGGGCTGCCTAAATCTATTCGGCTGTTCACATCAGCTAATAGGATTTAAGCAGCTCTTCATTCTTCTGGCTAATAACAATGCCAATACAAATGCCCTTATCAGGTCAATGGGTAGCTTAGGTTTTTAGATATATTTTTTTGTATTTTTGGGGTGGGGGAGTGGGTTTGTTAATGGTTCGTGGGTATTGTAATTTTATTTAAAAAAACAGAGTGATTTATTTAGGGCAAATGCCCTACAAAAGGCCATTTTAAGGGGCCATTGTAGGTTTATTCTAGATTAGGTTTTTTTATTTTGGGTGGCTTATTTTTCTCATGGTTATTAGAATAGAATATTTTTTTTTATTTTGATAATTTTGTTTGTTCTTTTGTGTAATGTATATTTTTTAGGGGGTGTTTTTTTTTTTTTTTTACTAAAAGACGCTGTTTAACCTCAGGGCAATGCCCCTACAAAAGGCCCTTTTAAGGGCCCCCCAAAAGGCCCTTTTAAAGGGCCATTGGTAGTTTATTCTAGATTAGGCTTTTTTATTTTGGGGTGGTTTTTTTTTCTTTTTAAAGGGTAATTAGAATGGAATAAATCTTTATTTTTTTGTATAATTTCGTTGTTTTTTTTTGTAATGGTGTTATTTTTTTTATATTTTGTTTGTAATGTTAGGTTTTAGTGTAAGGCAGGTTAGGTTTTATTTCACAGGTAAGTTTGTATTTATTTTAGCTAGGTAGCTAGTAAATAGTTAATAACTATTTACTAACTAGTCTACCCTAGTTAAAAATAAAATAAAAACCTTACCTGTGAAATAAAAATAAAACCTAATCTAGTTACAATATAACTATTAGTTATATTGTAGCTAGCTTAGGTTTTATTTCACAGGTAAGTATTTAGCTTTAAATAGGAATTATTTAGTTAATAATTGTAAATTTAATTTAGATCTAATTTCATTATGTTAAAGTTAGGGGGTGTTAGGGTTAGGTTTAGGGTTAGGGTTACGTTAGGGCTAGGTTTAGGGGTTAATATAGTTTAATTTAGGTTGTTGCAATGTGGGGGCTGGGGGTTTTAGGGGTTAATAGGTTTAGTTAGTTAATAATTGTAAGTTTTATTTAGCTCTATTTTAATCATGTTAGGGTTAGGGTTACAATAGGGTTAGGGGTTAATAGTTTAATTTTGGTTGTTGCGATGTGGGGGGCTGGCGGTTTAGGGGTTAATAGGTTTATTTAGTGGTAGTGATGTGGGAGGCTAGAGGTTTAGGGGTTAATAACTTTATTTAGTTGCGGCGATGTTGGGGAGTGGCAGAAAAGGGGTTAATAACTTTAATATAGTTGCAGCATTGTTGGGGTGCAGCGGAATAGGGGTTAATAACTTTAGTATAGTGGCGGCAATATCGGGAGCGGAACATTAGGGGTTAATAATTTTATTTAGGTGGTGCGATATCGGGAGCAGCAGATTAGGGGTTAATAACTTAGGCAGGCGTCGGCGATGTCAGGGGCAGCAGATTAGGGGTGTTTAGACTCGGGGTTTATGTTAGGGTGTTAGGTTTAAACTGTATTTTCTTTTTCCCCGTAGACATCAATGGGGCTGCGTTACGGAGCTTTTGTTTCCGCAATCGCAGGTCTTTTTTTTGCCTGCTCTCCCCATTGATGCCTATGGGGAAAGCGTGCACAAGCACGTCAAAACACTGCTTGTTTTTGGTGCGGTATGGTGCTCAAAATCTCCATATCGCCTGCGCAAGCCGGGTTTTTTGAAACTTGTAATGGCAGTGCTATAGGGGGTTAAATAACGCCACTTTTGTTGTGTTCTTTAATTTCCCTATAGCGCTCAAAACTCGTAATCTAGGGGATTTTCTGTTAGGTGGAACAGAGAACGGACGAGATCAATATACGGCGTAGGTTTCGGTGCAAGCATGGGAACCCGCGCCGCCCGTAAATTTCACCCTTGCACATCGGGGTATTAAATTACTGCACCCATTAGATGCTAAACTGGCGTAAGTAGGACAAACTGGCGACTCTTCTGAAATGTGCGCAAATGCACATTATAGTTGTCGCAAGTAACTTACGCCAGTATTTTGTCCATGGAAAGTCCAAATAAAGAGTAGTTTTATGCAATTTAGGCTAACACTCGTAAAATGAACCGCGACTTTCATCTAAAATTGCGACACGTAATTACGCTATTCAAAATTCATATATAAACCCATGCGCCAGCCGCCATTTTCTTCTGTGCTGTTTGGATGGTTCATTGAGCTACAAGCACACTACACGTGGAGTGGAGGACTAGTCAGAGTAGAGAGAGATGCGCAAACAGAGGAGTTAGTTAGGGTCGCATTGTTGGTTGATAAGCTTGTACACTTACACATATTTTTACATATTGCACACATTTTACATACATACATATACAGTACAAATACACCACACTTTTTTTTTTCAAACACCTCACACATTTTATTTCAATTTTACAGTGTGATAGGCTGAGTGTTTGGTTGTGATTGTGTGTGATTGAACTGGGAGTGAGTGTGAGTGGGAGAGTGTGTGTAGTGTGAGGATGGCAGGAAGAGGTAGGGCAGAGGGGAGGAGGGGAGAGGAGTGGCAGGGAGAGGAGTATTGGAGAGGACAGGAGGAGCAGTGGGGTCCCCGTCAGGGAGTAAGTGGAGTGGGGAGAGAGAGAGCTAGAAGGGATGATGGGAGGGGAGATGCCCGAAAACCCCAGAGACCAGGCACATCTAGGAGAGGGATAGAGGGTGCACATGGGGACAGAAGGGGGAGGAGGGAGAGGATAGGGAGGAACCCACACCAGGGACATCACAGGGAGCAAGCCAGGTGTCCATGGAGGATGAGAGGCTGAGATGTCCCAACTTCTCATTTGATGAAAATATTGCCCTAGTCCAAGCAATCATGGACAATGACAGTGCCCTCTTTGGGCAGGAGAAGGGCAAAGGCAGTGCCAAAAGGCGAAAAACGGCATGGTTGGCAGTAGAGAATGCCGTCAAAAGTGTGGCCCCGCAGAGGAGGACTGTTGAGGGCCTTAAAAAGCGGTGGAATGACTGCAAGAGGCGGATGAAAGAAAAGATGGGGCAGGAAGCTATGCACCAGAGGGGAACAGGCGGTGGTCCATCCCAGGACATAGAATATAACACCTGGCAGGAGATGATACGCAGGTCCCTGAGTATCACAGCAGTCCGTGGACTTCCAGGGGCTCGTGATTCAGGGGCTGCAACCACAGCACATCATGCTGGTGAGTAACATCCCACACACCAGTATTATATGTATTTGAGATATAACATCCTTTAATGTCACACATTCATGTACACAATGAGGAGCATGGGTATTTGGCCTACTAACAAAAACAACTACAATTATATTTGACATTAATGCTACTTAACACAATGCAATTCATGATATGAGGTGGAATAGTGCAATACTAACATGTCTCAGTAACACAGGCCACAAGCCACATGTAGAGTTTTCAGTAAATGGACACTATAGCCATCACAATACTTTTAGCTCAAGAAAGCAGGTTCTGT
The DNA here is from genome assembly GCF_027579735.1 of Bombina bombina. Lineage (NCBI taxonomy): Eukaryota > Metazoa > Chordata > Amphibia > Anura > Bombinatoridae > Bombina > Bombina bombina. The sequence continues at coordinate 47,403,281 of NC_069499.1, read as the reverse complement.
GCCTACATCAGGCTAAAGTAATTGTGTGACCATAGTGTCACTTAAAGAACACATTTGTTCCATCATTGACATGTACACATAACTATTGTATGAAACACATACCTGTGATACTGTGCATATTAAAATCCCTCATATCACAAATCACAATGTGCACATGCATGTTATAGAGTTTGACATGAGAATCAGTATAGGCCCTAGCATGTATCAATGTACATTGTATGCCCACATTGACATATATATGACTGTACTAATCCCTCTCATCATTTGACTCCTCAACAGAATCTCCTGTCATGAGGATACAAATAGGCATGCCACCACCCACCACCAGTCACAGGCATGCAGCCACCACCACCAGTCACATGCATGCAGCCACCACCACCAGTCACAGGCATGCAGCCACCACCACACAGTCTTCAGGCAAACAGATGAACAGTATGCTCCCAGGCATGAGCAGGGTTGGATGGCTTCAGTTGAGGACCCGAAGTGATGCCACCACCATTGGACATATGACCCCTGGCAAGATTCCTGGCCAGAGGAATATTCTTCTTTTGGCTTTGAGGGGGAGCCAAGACAGCCACAAAGGGTCAATGTATTTACCCCCCCCCCCCAACCACAAGCTCCACCATCCTCATCACTTGGGAGAGCTCCACCATCCTCATCACTTGGAGAGCTCCACCATCTGCAGATGAAAATATAGCTGAAAGTACTCAAGCACCAGCAGATGCAGCTGAACCTGTCCCACAAGAACCAGAAGATGCAGCTGAACCTGTCCCACAAGAACCAGCAGATGCAGCTGAACCCTGTCCCACAAGAACCAGCAGATGCTGCTGAACCTGTCCCACAAGACCAGCAGATGCATCTGAACCGGTCCCACAAGAAACCAGCAGATGCAGCTGAACCTGCACCTCAAGCAACTAGAAGCCCTGCTGCTCAAGAGCCTGTGGATGCATTGTATTCTCCCCTGGGTGAGGAATACATTGCACTCCAGAGGAGGCTCATAACAAGCTCCGAGAGCAGGCAAAGAGGCCAAGAGAGGTTCCACAGGAGCCAAGAGAGGTTCTTCAGGAGCCAAGAGAGGTTCTTCAGGAGCAAGAGAGGTTACACAAACGTAGCATAGAGCTGCAGAGGGACATGGCAGATCATTAAGTGGAAGTGTTCAAAACAGTCACAGATGATGTGAATTCTGTCTGATATGCAGCTGGACAATAGATGGTGAGGACAAAATCAACTCTTGGGTGTGTTGGTTGAGCTCTTTACACACCAGCACGAACACTGCCTCCAGCCTATCATCTGTGGCCAGCACACCAGCAGAAACATCAGAATCTTCTCAAACCAGAGAGACAAGGAAATCCACTACAGTCACCTCAGCCCCCTCATCCAAGAAGCCTAAAAAGAAATAAATATTATTATAGTTCACCATAAATCTTGTCCTCTGTTATTTACCATATAATTGTCATCCACATCCATGTGAGGTGTGTTTTAGTACACTAATATTGTTAAAACATATAATAAGACCTGTGTGGAAATGGCCCAAAAAAGGTAATATTATCATGTTTATGACATATTCATGTGCTATAAACCACATCACATAGTTGTTTATGAAGGGTACATATAGTAATATTCACTTCTAAGATGTAAATCAAGGTTTCTCACATCCAATATAAATTGCCACATGGGTATATATATAAATAATAATGTATTTACAGAAGGTGTGAACATAAGGTACAAACATCCATTTTTATTCTTATTAATGATAGTCAATAAATCATATTGACCTAAACATGAAATGAGATATTTTCAGTAATTAGGGTGGTTAAGGGAAGGGGTGGGATGTAGTAGTTTCACTTACATGCAGTGGAAATATGCAGTATGTAATTCTATGACCAGCTGCAGAAACAACAGCAGCAGGGGCAGCACCAGGGACAGCAGCAGCAGGAGCAGGGACGGCTACAGCACCATGACCCGGGACCTCAGCAGCAACTAGAGCATCAGCGGGTATATCATGAACAACAGGGGCTTGTAGGGCTTCCAGCACCCCTTGTGCCCCACGATGCTGCCTCTCTATGTAAAGCAGGGGAAACATGGTGGCTAATGAGGGTGTGCATTGGCAGGTGTTTTAAGGCTTCCGGGTGAGAGGTTGTGCTGTTTGTGATTGGTTTGACACACTTGCAGGGGCAGGACTAATAAATGCTTAGAAGCGGTTTAAACTGTTTCAGATTTGCGGCTGATATGTATGTGATTGCGCATGCGTTTGTTAGGCCTTCAGGAAGTTACGTTGCTTTTTTAGTCAGTGCAAGGGTTGCTGCGCCTGCAATATTTGGCGAGATGGGAATGGAGTAGATTTTCTGAATTCTGCACGCGTAAGTCCTTACGCTGTATATTGGATATCAAATTGCGTGTCTGTTCTATGTTAGTCTATGGGTAAAAAAAATACGGCCGAAGGGTGAAATATACGCGCGTAACCTGTATGCTACGCCGTATATGTAATACCAAAATCGCGTAAAATCTGGCGTTGCCGGCTTTTGCTGGCGACGCTCTATATGTAATGGAGGCCAACATGTTTAAGTGAGTATCCCCCAGATAGCGTGTATATTTGCTGCAAGTTATCCTTGCTATCTGGGCCGTTTTACTTCATTTTTACATGTTTAAGAACTGCTCGTCAATATGACATTGATTCAGACAGGGAATATAATTTAAAAAAACTGTTTCCTATCAACCTTCTATCAAACTTGCTTTGTTCTCATGATATTCAGTGTTTGAAGGGATACCTAGGTAGCATCTGGAGCACTACATGACAGGAAATAGTGCTGCTATCTAGTGCTTTTGCAAATGGGTAACATTGAGGCAAAACGGCTGCCGTATAGTGCTCCAGAAAAGTGACGGCTCCTAAGCTTATATCCCTGCTTTTCAGCAAAAGATACTAAAGATACAAAAGATAACAAAAAAAATGATAATAGAAGTAAATTAGAACGTTTAAAATTGCCTGCTCTATCGAATCATGAAATATTTGCGGGGGGTTTCCCTTTAAACATTGCTCCCTTAGTAAAAACAAATGTTACATTAAAGTAAACATGGAAAGAACAGCAAACAACTTGTTTTCTTGCATAATGAGCTCTTAGAATTTCTCACTGTAGCTACTGCCCTCAGGAAAATAAGAGAGGAGATATTTTTGGAACTTAAAGGGACAGTCTAGTAAAAATTAAACTTTCATGATTCAGAAAGGGCAGGCAATATTAAAAAAACTTTTCAATTTACTTTTATCATCAAATTTGCTTTGTTCTCTTGGTATTCTCTGTTGAAAGCTAAACCTATGTAGGCTTATATGCAAAATTCTAAGCCCTTGAAGGCTGCCTCTTATCTCAGTTGCATTTTTACAGGTTTTCACAGCTAGATAGTGCTAGTTAATTTGTGCCATGTATATAATTGTGCTCTATTTATGAGTCAGCACTAATTGGCTAAAACGCAAGTCTGTCAAAAATAACTGAAATAAGAACGTTAGGTGCAGAGCCTTAGATACAAGTAATCACAGAGGTAAAAAGTGTATTAATATAACTGTTTATCTATCTTTTTAAACAACACAAATTCTTGAGTAGACTGTCCCTTTAAGTGCATTCTGCCACTTCCGAACATGAGCAAACCAGACACTTAAGGGACACTAAAGTCAAAAATTAAATCTTTCTCTTTGAGAAAGCGCCAATTAGAGGCGCAAAACGTGTCAGATGGTCTCTGTACAAGACAGTGTGTGGGATGCAAAGTACGAAGGATTCTCCACAAAGTAAAAATACAAAAATGTATTAGAACATAGTTAAAATAAGATACATCATCTTAGGAGGATGCTGCCATATATAGCAGATACATGCATGCGGTGTGGCACTCAGTGGCAAGACGGTGTGTGTGTAGAGTTTTAAATACGGAACAATAAAGGATATTTCTATTTTATTGTTGTCCTGTCTGTATGCTTTTTTGGAAACCGCCAAGTGGGAGGTACGGATCAGAGGTTTGTTTTCTTCGTCTTTGAATTATGAAAGAAAAAAAGTGGATTTCATATCCCTTTACGATATTGCAGGCTTAAATTCATGAAACACCATTATTTTACATGATTCAGACAGTGCACACAGTTTTAATCAAACCTTCCAATATACCTTTATTATAAAATTTGCTTTATTCGCTTTAATCAGCAGCAATTCACTACAGGCAGTTAGCTGAACACATCAAGTGAGCAAATATGTGCAGCCAACAATTGGCTAGCTACCAGTAATGCATTGACACTCCTGAGCCTACCTAGGTATGCTTTTTAACAAAGGAAACAGAAGGAACAAAGTAAAAATATAATATAAGTAAAATTGGAAAGTTGTTTAAAATTGCAAGCTCATCTGAATTATGAGCGTTAAATTTTGACTTTACTATCCCTTTAACAAGGCTAATAATGATATTGTGTTGGTTTTTAGAAGGTAACGATTGTGTGCACTAGGGCAGAAGCATTTTGTGGTTGTGACTGATAAAAATACATACTGAAAATACCGGACAACATTCCGAAATTGCTATCTGCCGATAACTAGTATAAGCCTATGATAAACCCCTATATGTATTTAACCCCTACAAAGGGCTGCTGAACACAAAGATGAAGTCAGCTCTAACACCACTGCTGAGCCAATCAGTGACAGCATATGCAGTGATAAAAAAATAAATCATTATAAATTATAATATTATAGTTGTATTCAAACAGTAGTATATAATTAAAAATGCTATAGCACATTAGAAAATGGTATTATTATATTTATATCCTTTTAATGTCATAAATTTACAGCCCACCAAAGAAATTTGGTAACCAGCGGTGTCACAAAGGGTGCCTTTATTTAAAGGGACATTAAAGTTAAAATTAAATGTTTAGGATTCAGATAGATCATGTTGTTTTAAAAATAAAATTTTCCAATTTACTTTCATTATCAAATTGTGCACAGTATATTTATATGCACACTTTTCATTCAGAGCATTTGCAAGAGTTCACAGTGCATATGTTTATGAATATGTGGTTGGCTGATGGCTGTCACATGATACAGAGGACAGGGAAATAAAATAAACTTTGAATTTAAACTGAACAGTAAATTTGCTTCTGAAAAATGTCAAAGTGCTACACATTGTACGAGTTAAATATGAATTTTATTGTATTTAATGGTGCTTTAAACAATCTGTTCTTAAAAACATGTCCTTCTAGACAATTTATTTAAAAAGAGAAACATATTTATAGAATAAAAAGGGGACATACAGTACCACTAACCGTTTTCATTCAAATTGCTAGAACAGAAACTTTCACACACCTCATAGACAGCAGAAACAATGTTCCCAGTTGTTTAAACAGAAAGTACATTTGGATTGTGTTTTTTTTCACATGCCTGCTGACGGGGGAACGCGTCTGTGGAAATTCCATCTTTGGGATGGATTCTTGTGCAATGAAAAGAGCCTTGAGTTCATCTGCCAAGAGGGAAAGAGAAATTATACTCAGGGTGTTCAAAAGCTGGAGACTTTTCCAATATAGGACTAGATTACGAGTGGCGCTCTAACTCTTGTGCGCAAGCGATAAGTGGTTTATCGTCGGTGTTTGCCAAAATAAACATTTATAGAAAAATGTATTTAAGAATAAATAGAACATATTCTTCTGTGTCAAGAACATGTTAATATTTCATGTTGGTTTAGCACATTTGAGAAAACACAAAGGGCAAGATTACAAGTCGCGCGGCAAAACAGTTGCGAAAACACTGCGACCGTTATGGCTTTTTCGCTTTTGGGTTTGCGCAGCTATTATAAGTTGGAAAATATCTTATTCTGCGTGTGCATTAAGCCACCTAATGCAAACAGCCAAATCACGTGCATTTTCACGAATGCCTTATAGTCAATGCAGAAGACAAATAGAAAAAAAAAACAGACACAAAAACCCTAATATGTTGCGCAAAGCCCTTGACGCATTCTCCTTGAAAGTGTACATGAAAATGCGAATATTTCATATTGAGAAAATGTTTTTTTAACTGAATATTTTCTATTGATTTGTAAATAAATGTTTCTCTATATATGTGATGATTTTTGGACTGATATATCTATTTATAGCGAGATATGTATATGAATATATATATATATATATATATATATATATATGTCTAGATATCTCAAGATCTATATGCGAATGTGTATATACAGGGAGTGCAGAATTATTAGGCAAGTTGTATTTTTGAGGATTCGTTTTATTATTGAACAACAACCATGTTCTCAATGAACCCAAAAAACTCATTAATATCAAAGCTGAATAGTTTTGGTAGTAGTTTTTAGTTTGTTTTTAGTTTTAGCTATTTTATGGGGATATCTGTGTGTGCAGGTGACTATTACTGTGCATAATTATTAGGCAACTTAACAAAAAAAAATATATACCCATTTCAATTATTTATTTTACCAGTGAAACCAATATAACATCTCAACATTCACAAATATACATTTCTGACATTCAAAAACAAAACAAAAACAAATCAGTGACCAATATAGCCACCTTTCTTTGCAAGGACACTCAAAAGCCTGCCATCCATGGATTCTGTCAGTGTTTTGATCTGTTCACCATCAACATTGCGTGCAGCAGCAACCACAGCCTCCCAGACACTGTTCAGAGAGGTGTACTGTTTTCCCTCCTTGTAAATCTCACATTTGATGATGGACCACAGGTTCTCAATGGGGTTCAGATCAGGTGAACAGGAGGCCATGTCATTAGATTTTCTTCTTTTATACCCTTCTTGCCAGCCACGCTGTGGAGTACTTGGACGCGTGTGATGGAGCAATGTCCTGCATGAAAATCATGTTTTTCTTGAAGGATGCAGACTTCTTCCTGTACCACTGCTTGAAGAAGGTGTCTTCCAGAAACTGGCAGTAGGACTGGGAGTTGAGCTTGACTCCATCCTCAACCCGAAAAGGCCCCACAAGCTCATCTTTGATGATACCAGCCCAAACCAGTACTCCCCCTCCACCTTGCTGGCGTCTGAGTCGGACTGGAGCTCTCTGCCCTTTACCAATCCAGCCACGGGCCCATCCATCTGGCCCATCAAGACTCACTCTCATTTCATCAGTCCATAAAACCTTA
>NC_069499.1:47356164-47393664 GCF_027579735.1 Bombina bombina | reverse complement strand
TGAAAACAATACCAATTAAAACAGGCTACTCTTGCAGGGAGAACACATACCAGTATCTTATCACACTATATAAACACAAAGAGGCCAATTTATGAAAGGTCTTGCGGACGTCATCCGACAGTGTGGATCAGGTCCGCAAGACCTTGCTGAATGCGCAGAGCAATACTCTCTCTGTATTCAGCATTGCATCAGCAGCTCACAAGAGCTGCTGGTGCAACGCCGCCCCCTGCTGACTTGCGGCCAATCGCCAGCAGGGAGGTGTCAATCAACCCGATTGTATTCGATCGGGTTGAATTGCGGCGATTCCTGTCTGCCTCATCAGAGCAGGCGGACAGGGTTATGGAGCAGCGGTCTTTAGGCCGCTGCTTCATAACTGCTGTTTTTGGCAAGTCTGAAGACTCGCTAGTAACACGGCCCTTCAAGCTCCATACGGAGCTTGATAAATGGGCCTCAATAGCTTCATTATATTATCTCTGTCTGAGATAACAATTTAAACATTTTAGTACCTCTCTCTCCCTTTCCGTACTGGAATTGTAATTTCTTCTGCAGGATCTTGTTTACAAAGCTTTTCTGTAACCATTTGTTTGTACCAGGGAGAGCAATCAGCACTGAAAAATGGAGGACACTGGAATGATGTGAAATCAGATCACTTTTTATTGTAAAAATATATACTAAAAACAAAGCAAAGATTACTTAGCTTCAATGAGTGTAGCGTTTACTGGCAGGTAGGTAGATCACCCAGTAATCACACACAAGATTTCTTCATCTCATCAGGTGACAAATAATAAAAATAACTTATATAATGCTCTTCTCCTGATTGGACTTTACACAAGGTACATTTACAGAAGAGAGTTTAAAGTTACATAATTTATTCCTGGAAGGCTTGTGTGAACTAGTAGTCTTGAATCTTTGTATAAAAATGTCCAGAGAAGGAACTACGTTTAGCTTTAGGTCATGTGCTGATCACAGAGTGCAAGTTTGGACAAAGGGAACCAGTAATTATTTTAGATAACGTGGTCACTGATTGTGCAGAGCTTTGTAAGATAGCAGGCCAGTCTCAAACAGCAGGGATTGGAGGATGGGTGTCACATGGTAAATTTCTGACTGTCCAGTTAGCAGGTTTGCTGTAGTGTTTTGTACTAACTGAAAGCGATGGAATTGTTTATCTAGGAGACTATAATGAAGTGCATTGCAATAGTACAAATGTGATGTCATCAAAGCATGGGTGATCTCGTGCAGGAATCAGGTGCTTGATCCTGGCTATAATCTTTAAATTAAAGAATGAGGCTTGTACTGTGGCTGATATATGATGTTTCAGGGAAAGTTCAATGTCCTCATAACATCAAGATTCCTTACTAGTTTTGAGGTTTGTAGTTTGAATCACCACATTCTAGACCAATTGGTTGATCTTGTTGCAGCTTAGTTCTCATCATATTATCTTTACCCATCACAAGTACTTCTGTTTTGTCTGGCTTTAGTTTCAACCTACTAGCATTCATCCATTCCAAGAAATCAGCAACACATGTAGTCACTGCATCTATTGCTGCATTTGAGTTTTGGCTTGAAAGAGATGCATAATTGTGTATTGCCTGCATAGCATTGATAGCTTAGGCCATGTTGCCTTATGATATCTCCTATTGGCAGCAAATACACTGCAAACAACATGGGAGATAAGAGTGACCCTTGTGGTATTCTACATGTCAAGGGGACATCTGCAGAGAAACATACTACGGATGACACTGCATCTGTCAGATAGAAATTATTTGAACCTTTGGTTAGCGAATGAGTGAAATACAGAAAAGGGTTTTGTAGCGTGCTCTATCAAAGTCTATGTTAAGAGGAACTTAGTGTGGCCCTGCTATCCGACCTCCAGATGTCAGCACGCCTGGGGCTTTCGCTTGAGCGATAGCTTTTTACTTTCAACCTGTAATATGAGCAAAATAATAAGAACGTTATTGATTTAACTTGAGCTCGCTGTGTTTTTGCTCAATAGTGCTAATATTGTTGTGCTCCACTTGTAATCTAAGCCAATATACATGCGTGGAATCATAAAAGTTTTTATCCCTTTACCATTACAGTAGTATTAAAAGGCAAAAGCATCTCTTTTAAATTACAAAATAAATGTAAATTAGCCATTTGTAAACAATTTAATACACTCCAGCAGGTAACAGTTATCACTGGAAGCACATTAAAGGGACATGAAACCCATAATTTGTCTTTCATGATTCAGATAAAGAATACAATTTTAAACAACTTTCTATTATACTTTCTTCATTCTCTTGATATCATTTGTTAAATAAACAGCAATGCACATGGGTGAGCCAATGACATGAGGCATATACGGTATGTGCAGCCACCAATCAGCAGCTTCTGAGCCTACTTAGGTATGCTTTTCAACAACCAAAAAAGAACTAAACAAATTAGATAATAGATGTAAATTGGAAAGTTGTATAAGATTGCATGCTCTCTGTAAATCATGAAAGAAAAAAAATGTGGGTTTTATGTCCCTTTAAGTTTCATTACATTCAAACTTTGAACTAAATGTATGTTAATGCATTTAGAGGGCTGGGTGTTCCTTGTATGTGCCTGAAGTTCTCTCACAACTCTCATTATATTCTCTAAACATTTAATACCTGCAGGTGTCACTGATTTATCTTGACAGTTGTATGCTGGTGAACGTTTCCCCAAATGCGTAGTACTCATACTTAAAGGTTGAAAAAGTCAAAATTAAAAGGGACATGAAACCCAACATTTTTCTTTAATGATTCAGAAAAAGTATACGTTTAAAAAGCTTCCAATTTACTTCTATTATCAAATGTGCTTCATTCTCATGTTATTCTGTGTTGAAGAGATATCTAGATAAGTAGCTTGCACAAGGCCAGAGCACTACGAGGCCAGAAAAGCGCTGCTATTTAGTGCTCTTGCTAATGTGAAAATGTCTTACAAAATTGCTGCAGAAAATATGCACGCTCCTGAGCTTACCTGCCAGCTTTTTAACAAAGGATGTCAACAAAACTCCGCAAATTTGATAATATAAATAAATTGGACAGTTGTTTAAAACTGTATGCTGTGCCTAAATCATGAATGAAAATGTTTGGGGTTTATATCCCTTTAAACTTTCATGATTCTGCAGGGTAGGCTCAGGAGCAGTAATGCACATCTGTCAACTAGCTAGTGATGGGTGGCTACAGACATATGCCTCTTATCACTGGTTTATCAGATGTGACTAACTATGGGCTACATCAGGGCTTCTTAAACTTTTTCCACTCGCGACCCATTTTTGCACGATACATTTTTACGTGACCCCGGGTATATAAAATAGGTATACAAATCAAACATTTACTGATAATAAATCATTCTCATACTAGCCTCTTCATGCTCATACTCCCCCATTCCATGCTCACTGCCCTTTCTATACTCCCCCTTCATATACATACCCCCTTCAATACTCATACTCCCCCCACATACTCATACTCCCCATTTCTATGGTCATACTTCCCCCTTCCATGCTCACTGCCCCTTCCATGCTCATACTCCCCCTTTCCATGCTCACTGCCACTTCCATGCTCACTCCCCTGCACCTTCCATACTCCCCCATCATATTCATACCCCCTTCCATACTCATACTCCCCCCTTCCATGCTCACTGCCCCTTCCATGCTCACTTCCCTGACCCTTCCATATCCCCCTTAATATTCATACCCCCCTTCCATGCTCATACCCCCTTTCCATACTCATACCCTCATATATAATGTGTGAATGTGTGTATATATATATATATATATATATATATATATATATATATATATATATATATATATATATACACAAGTAAAGGCAAACAGTTCTCCAGTCGTGTATGCGGGTAAAAAGCAAATTTATTAGTTAACTCTTTAAAATCATATACACGGCATGTTTAAACACTGAAAAGGGCATCAGATCAGGTCTCATGCGTTTCAGCTCTGCTGAGCCGTACTCATAGACCTCTATATATAAAATGTGTGAATGTGTATATATATATATATATATATATAAATATATATATATATATATATATATATATATATATAAAATGTGTGAATGTGTGTATATATATATATATATATATATATATATATATATAAGATGTGTGAATGTGTGTGTGTGTGTGTATATATATATATATATATATATATATATATATATATATATAAGATGTGTGAATGTGTGTGTGTGTATATATATATATATATATATATATATACCTGTAATGTCCCTTCAAGCATTGATTTCTGTAGCTCACAAATGTAGATTTTACAGTTTTTCTTGATTGCCAATGCCTGGTTATTGGCTGAACAGATCTTTTTCAGAGCTATCAGAGCTCCCAATTCTCCCAAAGTTTGTGGTATTCCCTGATTGAGGAACTGTCCATCAATTCTTTAACCCTTAATTTATCTCTCTAAGAGAAACCTGTGAATGTCCAAACCAGTGCCAGTAAACCACTGGATCACTTGACTCCACCCTGCCCCCTAAGTATCAGCCACCATCCCTCATATTCTGCCCCCTTATACACAGTCCATTGCTTGCGTGCTATGTCATTTATCCATAGTCCTGTCATCATCTACCACTCTTGTGCCAGCTTCCTTTATCCACACTCTATTGATACATAGCCCCACAAAGAGATTGGCCCACTATCATCCTTTCCCAGAGGCTTTCTGGGAAAGGGAGATCATGGTCATGCCAGGTCATGGGTGTGTCCAAAGTGTGTTATAGGCATGGCTGGGTGTCTCATGGGTGGAGTATGTCCAAGGCAGAGGCAGTTCCTGAAATCAGGATGTGGGTGGGAACTGGGACAGACATACATAACACCATCGGAGGAGCCGGAATACTAGAAGGTCTGGTAACCTCACATCATTATACCAGTTATTCCTAACACTTTCAGAGCAGCCAAATTCTCTAAAGCTCTCTGTTCAAGCAAGTCCTGCAAATCTCCCTATGTGTTGTATTTCTAATGTGAAAGAGAAACCATCTAAGTGAAATATAGCCCTGCATGACATGATGGTTCTGTTACATTTACACTTTATATTTTAATTTACTTTAGATTGTCCTCTAAAGGATAGTGCACTATAAAACTGGTTCCCCTTCTGTACTCCCAATGTCATGTTATATCAACTGCAGAGTATAAAATGTATTGTAAATTGATCTTTTAGATTTATTTTTGCATAAAATAACTGTTTTACTTTTTGAAAGCAATACCAATTAAAACAGGCTACTCTTGCAGGGAGAACACATACCAGTATCTTATCACACTATATAAACACAAAGAGGCCAATTTATGAAAGGTCTTGCGGACGTCATCCGACAGTGTGGATCAGGTCCGCAAGACCTCGCTGAATGCGCAGAGCAATACGCTCTCCGTATTCAGCATTGCATCAGCAGCTCACAAGAGCTGCTGGTGCAACGCCGCCCCCTGCTGACTTGCGGCCAATCGCCAGCAGGGAGGTGTCAATCAACCCGATCGTATTCGATCGGGTTGAATTGCGGCGATTCCTGTCTGCCTCATCAGAGCAGGCGGACAGGGTTATGGAGCAGTGGTCTTTAGGCCGCTGCTTCATAACTGCTGTTTTTGGCGAGTCTGAAGACTCGCTAGTAACACGGCCCTTCAAGCTCCATACGGAGCTTGATAAATGGGCCTCAATAGCTTCATTATATTATCTCTGTCTGAGATAACAATTTAAACATTTTAGTACCTCTCTCTCCCTTTCCGTACTGGAATTGTAATTTCTTCTGCAGGATCTTGTTTACAAAGCTTTCCTGCAACCATTTGTTTGTACCAGGGAGAGCAATCAGCACTGAAAAATGGAGGACACTGGAATGATGTGAAATCAGATCACTTTTTATTGTAAAAATATATACTAAAAACAAAGCAAAGATTACTTCAATAAGTGTAGCGTTTACTGGCAGGTAGGTAGATCACCCAGTAATCACACACAAGATTTCTTCATCTCATCAGGTGACAAATAATAAAAATAACTTATATAATGCTTTTCTCCTGATTGGACTTTACACAAGGTACATTTACAGAAGAGAGTTTAAAGTTACATAATTTATTCCTGGAAGGCTTGTGTGAACTAGTAGTCTTGAATCTTTGTATAAAAATGTCCAGAGAAGGAACTACGTTTAGCTTTAGGTCATGTGCTGATCACAGAGTGCAAGTTTGGACAAAGGGCACCAGTAATTATTTTAGATAACGTGGTCACTGATTGTGCAGAGCTTTGTAAGATAGCAGGCCAGTCTCAAACAGCAGGGATTGGAGGATGGGTGTCGCATGGTAAATTTTTGACTGTCCGGTTAGCAGGTTTGCTGCAGTGTTTTGTACTAACTGAAAGTGAGGGAATTGTTTATCTAGGAGACTACAATGAAGTGCATTGCAATAGTCCAAATGTGATGTCATCAAAGCATGGGTGATCTCGTGCAGGAATCAGGTGCTTGATCCTGGCTATAATCTTTAAATTAAAGAATGAGGCTTGTACTGTGGCTGATATATGATGTTTCAGGGAAAGTTCAATGTCATCATAACATCAAGATTCCTTACTAGTTTTGAGGTTTGTAGTTTGAATCACCACATTCTAGACCAATTGGTTGATCTTGTTGCAGCTTAGTTCTCATCATATTATCTTTACCCATCACAAGTACTTCTGTTTTGTCTGGCTTTAGTTTCAACCTACTAGCATTCATCCATTCCAAGAAATCATGCATAATTGTGTATTGCCTGCATAACATTTGATAGCTTAGGCCATGTTGCCTTATGATATCTCCTATTGGCAGCAAATACACTGCAAACAACATGGGAGATAAGAGTGAGCCTTGTGGTATTCTACATGTCAAGGGGACATCTGCAGAGAAACATACTATGGATGACACTGCATCTGTCAGATAGAAATTATTTGAACCTTTGGTTGGCGAACGAGTGAAATACAGAAAAGGGTTTTGTAGCGTGCTCTATCAAAGTCTATGTTAAGAGGAACTTAGTGTGGCCCTGCTATCCGACCTCCAGATGTCAGCACGCCTGGAGCTTTCGCTTGAGCGATAGCTTTTTACTTTCAACCTGTAATATGAGCAAAATAATAAGAACGTTATTGATTTAACTTGAGCTCGCTGTGTTTTTGCTCAATAGTGCTAATATTGTTGTGCTCCACTTGTAATCTAAGCCAATATACATGCGTGGAATCATAAAAGTTTTTATCCCTTTACCATTACAGTAGTATTAAAAGGCAAAAGCATCTCTTTTAAATTACAAAATAAATGTAAATTAGCCATTTGTAAACAATTTAATACACTCCAGCAGGCAACAGTTATCACTGGAAACACATTAAAGGGACATGAAACCCATAATTTGTCTTTCATGATTCAGATAAAGAATACAATTTTAAACAACTTTCTGTTATACTTTCTTCATTCTCTTGGTATCATTTGTTAAATAAACAGCAATGCACATGGGTGAGCCAATGACATGAGGCATATACGGTATGTACAGCCACCAATCAGCAGCTTCTGAGCCTACTTAGGTATACTTTTCAACAACCAAAAAAGAACTAAACAAATTAGATAATAGATGTAAATTGGAAAGTTGTATAAGATTGCATGCTCTCTGTAAATCATGAAAGAAAAAAAAATGTGGGTTTTATGTCCCTTTAAGTTTCATTACATTCAAACTTTGAACTAAATGTAGGTTAATGCATTTAGAGGGCTGGGTGTTCCTTGTATGTGCCTGAAGTTCTCTCACAACTCTCATTATATTCTCTAAACATTTAATACCTGCAGGTGTCACTGATTTATCTTGACAGTTGTATGCTGGTGAACGTTTCCCCAAATGCGTAGTACTCATACTTAAAGGTTGAAAAAGTCAAAATTAAAAGGGACATGAAACCCAACATTTTTCTTTAATGATTCAGAAAAAGTATACGTTTAAAAAGCTTCCAATTTACTTCTATTATCAAATGTGCTTCATTCTCATGTTATTCTGTGTTGAAGAGATATCTAGATAAGTAGCTTGCACAAGGCCAGAGCACTACAAGGCCAGAAAAGCGCTGCTATTTAGTGCTCTTGCTAATGTGAAAATGTCTTACAAAATTGCTGTCATATAGTGCTGCAGAAACTATGCACGCTCCTGAGCTTACCTGCCAGCTTTTTAACAAAGGATGTCAACAAAACTCCGCAAATTTGATAATATGAATAAATTGGACAGTTGTTTAAAACTGTATGCTGTGCCTAAATCATGAATGAAAATGTTTGGGGTTTATATCCCTTTAAACTTTCATGATTCTGCAGGGTAGGCTCAGGAGCAGTAATGCACATCTGTCAACTAGCTAGTGATGGGTGGCTACAGACATATGCCTCTTATCACTGGTTTATCAGATGTGACTAACTATGGGCTACAACAGGGCTTCTTAAACTTTTTCCACATACTCATACTCCCCCATTCCATGCTCACTGCCCCTTCTATACTCCCCCTTCATATTCATACCCCCTTCCATACTCATACTCCCCCCTTCCATGCTCACTGCCCCTTCCATGCTCACTCCCCTGACCCTTCCATATCCCCCTTAATATTCATACCCCTTCCATGCTCATACCCCCTTTCCATACTCATACCCTCCCTTTCATACTCATACTCCCCCATTCCATGCTCACTGCCCCTTCTATACTCCCCCTTCATATTCATACCCCTTCCATACTCATACTCCCCCTTCATACTCATACTCCCCCTTTCTATGCTCATACTTCCACCTTCCATGCTCACTGCCCCTTCCATGCTCACTCCCCTGACCCTTCCATATTCCTCTTAATATTCATACCCCCTTCCATGCTCATACCCCCTTTCCATACTCATACCCTCCCTTCCATACTCATACTCCCCCATTCCATGCTTACTGCTCCTTCTATACTCCCCCTTCATATTCATACCCCCTTCTATTCTCATACCCTCCCTCCCATGCTTATACCCCCATCCATCTTTAAGTGCTCTGACTAACCCATCAATATCAGTTTTCTAATTTAATGTTCAGTTATGGATAACCACTAGCTGGATAACTCCTCCATTACTAATAAATAAAGCCCAGAGATCACCACAGAAACTTTGGATACTCACTGAAATTATTAGGGTTGTCACCTCAGTAGAAGAGTGCACAGATGGCTAAGAATTAGTCAGGAAGCATGCTAACATTTTAGCATATTCTAAGAATATTGCAGACCAAACATTAGAATTAGAGGCTTCCCGAAATCTATTTGAAATGTGGATTTACCACAATATATGCATGAACTAGTAAGCCCTTTGTTTTAATTTCTGAAAGACAAGCACTAACTGACCAGGTACATAGAGCAGAGAATCCAGAGACCTAATTCCCTATTAAGAAGTAAATATTAAAAGTGTTACCTTCTCTCCGCCGCAGGCAGCCGGCCAGCGCTTGGAGTGTGTGTCCTGTGCGTTTTAATAGCGCATGCACGATCACGGACATTTTGTGCGACCGCAAATATGGAATCAGGAGGCCACTTTTTCGCGACCCCCATATTACGGTTTTGCGGCCCCATATGGGGCTGGGCTGGGCTAGATTACAAGTTTTGCAAAACTAAAACGTTACATAACACACATCAAAAATACATTGCAAAGTACAGCTACACTCATCATAACACTGTCTAATAAAAATTATTTAAAAAAAATATTGCACTAAGGGCTCAAAGAAATTAGATTTCGAGTGTTTGGGACAAAAAATCCACCAAAGGGCTTTAACAAAGAGTACATACAGATACATGTCTAGATATGTATATGCATGTATGTGTATAATATATATGTCTATTTATGTATACATATGCATTCATGTATTTATACGTGTATATATGTATTTACAGACATACAGTATATACACATATAAATACATTAATATACATGTATGCATATTTTTCATATTTTCATGTCGGGTATGTGCTGATTACAGTATGTGATCATGTTTGCGCATTCTACAGTATACAATCATGTTTGCGCATATTACTGTATGCGATCGCCTATGTGCATATTACAAACAAACATCTTAAAGAGAGAGAGAGTGGGTCATGTCTACCGCAAAATAATTTTTTTTTAACTTGTAATATGGGTGCAACCCGACTAGCATAAAATGCTTAACGCAGTCGGAAAAAAATGCAGCGCCACTTGTAATCTAAAAAACAACAAAGCAGAAGCACCCGGTCTCCAGACGATCACAGGACTCTCATAACAGGTAAAAGCAGAAACATTTATTCAGCATTAATTCAGCCGAATACAAAGTGCAATGTAATTTGTGAAAATAATTCGGCCAAATACAAAGTGCAATGTAATTTGTGAAAATAATTCGGCCAAATACAAAGTGCAATGTAATTTGTAAAAAAAATACACAGAAAAATACAATGTATGATCCTAATTTGTTAAAGTTAAACAGATACTTTAAAATCTTAAACAAAATGTGTAAAATTACATTCCTAAATACACTGCTGTATGCAGAATCTGATCACATTAAAATACAAAACAGAAAGTCCAAAGCTTAAATGTAATAAAACTTAAAGGACAAAAAAATCAGAAGTGTAAAATAATATAAAATGCAAAGTACAAAGTGTAAATGCATCAGAACTCCCAGTGCTATATTGCACTGAGCTTGTCTCTCCTTTATATCCAGAAATGCAGGGAAACGGCCCTTAAACAAGCATAGCAACATTTGCCTGTCTAGAATCTTGTAAGGGATGTCGCAGTGCTGGAGGATCATTTTAGATAATCTCATTTTAGGTTGAAGCTCATGATCGGGCCCTCAGGGAGGTATCTCACATTTCACTGGCACTTCCAGGCTCTGCCCATTTCTTTTTAAAGAATTCAGTCAGGTCTGTAAGATGATTTCTCTACAAGCTGGAGCGCTTTTGAGATTCAGGCCCCTAGAATTTGAAACCCAGCACCCACACATTTTGTTCAGCTGTTTAGATGTAATTACATCTTGATTCCAATATATTAAAGGGATAGTAAACATCAAAAATGTTATTGATTAAAAAGATAGATCATTTCTTTATTTACCATTCCCCAGTTTTGCATAACCAACACTGTTATATTAATAAACGTTTTACCTCTGTAATTACCTTGTATCGATGACAGACTTGCATTTTAGGCAATTAGTGCTGGCTCTTAAATAACTCCACGTGCATGAGCACAATGTTTTTTAATATGAAACACATGAACTAGGCCCTTTAGCTGTGAAAAACTGTCAAATGCATTCAGATAAGAGGCGGCCTTCGAGGGCTTAGAAATTAGAAAGGCATATGAGCCCACTTAGGTTTAGCTTTCAACTAAGAAGAACAAGAAAACAAAGCAAATTTGATTATAAAAGTAAATTAGAAAGTTGTTTAAAACTACATGCGCTATCTGAATCATGAAAGTATAATTTGGACTTTACTATCCCTTTAATGAGTTTGAATTTCTTTCAAAAATAAGCCATAATAAAACAAATAAAATGGTTAAACGTTCATTCTCTCCACAGCAGAATTTCTTCACAAAAATAAAAAAATAAAATAAAAATATGCTGCAACCAAAGTAATTTCCCATGTGTCTAATTTGCTTGACATATATTTTGTAGATTGTCAATAAAAATTATATCTATATATCTTAGGTTTCGCAAATGTTTATACACCCATTATTTAAAGAGATAAAATATTACAATTTGTGTTTGTATCTTAATTATAATTTAAATATTATTATGTCCCATAAAATTTAAATGTACAAATATATTAGAAAATTCTTTGTTTCTGTTAAAACTGTGAAAATGTACTGTTAGCAAAAGAAAGAGTTTTCACGTTCCTGATGAATTGACCCTTATCACAACGTTAGCTGCATTGCAGTTATTGCTATAAAGCCAGGCAGGATATCTCTTCTCTTAATCATCCAACTATGAGATATTGTTTCTTCTTTTGACCTTCACAAATAACCCTGACTGTATATGTGCATCCCTAGTTACAATCTGCAAGAAATCAGCATTATGGGCAAAGATTATGTGCAATAGCAAGTTCTATGTGGTATGCTTAAAATAAATGCTTTTAACTTCTGAATTGAGCAGAGAAAGGAGCCGTATTTTTATATCCTATGGCAGATTGCCAATCCCTGTAAAGGCTGCAAACGTTTGAACTTAAGTAACCCCATAAATAAACATTTCCAGTGCTTATGAGAAAATCCCATCATGCCTATATAAAAAAAATGACCAGACACTTATTGCCAGTTAAGATTTTAGGTGGGGTTTAAAGGGACACTGAACCCAAATTTTTTTCTTTTGTGATTCAGATAGAGCATGACATTTTAAACAACTTTCTAATTTACTCCTATTATCAAATTTTCTTCATTCTCTTGGTATCATTATTTGAAATGCAAGAATGTAAGTTTAGATGCCGGCCCATTTTTGGTGAACAAACTGGGTTGTTCTTGCTGATTGGTGGATAAATGCATCCACCAATAAAAAAGTGCTGTCCAGAGTTCTGAACCAATAAAGGAAGCTTAAATGCCTTAGTTTTCAAATAAAGATAGCAAGAGAACGAAGAAAAATTGATAATAGGAGTAAATTAGAAAGTTGCTTAAAATTGCATGCTCTATCTGAATCACAAAATAAAAAAAAAATGGGTTCAGTGTCCCTTTAAGCAGATTTGGGGGCTTCCATAGAAGTCCCTCTGAGTAGTAGGAGCCTGGTTCAAAACTGCAAGGCCAAAAAATAGCTGTTCTCATAAACTGAAAGAATAGCAAAAACATAAATTATAGGGACAGTAAACACCTTGCAATTACCAGACCTTTCTGTTGTGATGCTATATGTAGTGGAATATTATATCAGCCAAGTCTTAAAGTGATAGTAAACTCTAGCGTTTGTGAAATGCTAGGATTTACCAGTGCAACAAATAAAGGGGACTTCTAGTGATGAAGTCTAAAATACTTCATGCTGAAAGTTTACCATTGCAGTGCACCTGCCTATGTGTAGCGAGCTGAAAATGGAGTAAAATATATCCATTCTGTGTGCGTAAGTCCATGTGCTGCCTTTGTGATACGGACTGCTGATGCAAGTTCTATGTTAGTCTATGGGAGTAAAAAATGTGAACGCCGTGAAAAATCTACGCGCGTAACTTAGGGCTGCACTGGGTTTGTGATTGCGCGATTTGTGAAAAAAAACACTGTTTTTTGCACACGTCGCCAAATATCTGATCGAGGCCTTTTTTTTTTTTATGGAAAAAAAATGAATATTGCGATTTTAATCTCGATTTTTTTTGGTACAAAAAACTGTTAAACAAATCGAGGCCTTAATGCTAGTCAGGGATAACTTGGATAGTTCCCCCAAACACCAATACACAATTTGAAGCTTGTTAAATACCCCTGATATATCATATCATCTAAGTCCTCCATTCTTTTACTTTGTGTGAGTTCTGTAGACAGTTGTTCTGCATCTGCTCGCTGGCTGCCAGATTGCTCCCTAGGTGTGGTCACAGAGATACCATTATATAATACAATGAGAGAAACATGCAAAAAACTTCATGCAGACTAATTACTAAAACAAAGGCCCATTTCTGAACTTTGAAATAGCAGAGGATAGATACATCTCTGCCAAGGAATCTCTATGTATATAACAAACAAAAAAATAACCAGTATGAATACATCCTCCCTCAGATAAATATCTGTGAGCCAGTTACACACTAACTGCATTGTTGTACAGACATTCTTAAAATGCAGAAAATATCTACCCAGAACAAATGTCTCATGTGAGTGTCGCTGATTCAGTAGATAGAATGTATCAGCCCAGAGTAAAAATGTTTATGCTAAAGATGGATACAAATAAAATGTCAAGATTCCCAGAGATTCAGGAGCGGCTCTGTATGGGATGGTGACAATTTTAAAAGGACATACTAAAGGAAAAAATATGATTTGTTTTTTTAGACATTTTGCACTACTGACCCTGCAATTCTATGTGTTTAACCCATGTAAAGGTTTTAAACACATAGATAAAGCTCTGTATGTGAGCAGCACAGAACTTATGTTCCCAACCAGACAAGACCAACAAGGCAATCAGCAAGGGAAGTGTCATACAACTGCTGCTGCTGACTGGCTCAGTGGCTTTCTGCATGGGACTAGTCTATAGTTTCCGAGCAGTACTGTAATTATGTATTTAACCCCTTTGCAGAATTGGTGGTGCTAAAATGTCATGCTCTAATAAAAAAGAAAGAGGATGGAGAGAGAATTGAAAAGGTATTCATGCAGCTGCTTTGAATACAAGCAACTCTGGCCTAAGTGCATCAATCCTTTAAGAGAGATTTTAAAGGGACATAACCCCCCCCCCCCCCAAAAAAAAATATCATGATTTAAATAGTGTAAAATTTCTATATTTACATTGTTCTTGTGGTATATTTTGTTAAAAAGCAGGTAGGAAGGTGCTATCCATTTGCAGCAGTGATTTATGTCATGAACTGCTCCAGAAATATGCACACCGCCTATCTAGATATCTCTTCAACAAGGAATACCATGAGAACAAAGAAAATTTTATAACATAAAAATAAATGTAAAACTTGTTTAAAAATGTTATGCTGTCTCTGAATCATAGAAAAATGTTGGGTTTCATGAAGATAATATAGGTTTGAAAATAAAGAAAACACTACTGGACCATTAAACTTGACATTTCAACAATGTATAAAATGTTTCATTATTGCAATATACATTCAATATTTATTTTGCTGTCTTTTGCTAAAATACATCTAAAAATTGTGCTTGTTTCACTATCCCCCAGGGAGGTTTGGGTTAATACTTTTAGGCAATTTATGTACGCTTTTGTTTGCTTCACCCCCCCATTCTCAGCAGTTACAAGTTTGTAAAAGGTGGATTATCAGTTTTTCATCAACAATCATGATAGGAGAAGCATTCTTTGCTATCGTAAGTTAAAGGGCCAGTAACCCCACCAAATAATGTTATATAATTCTGCACACAGTGCAGAATTATATAGCATTAGCCTAGCACCAGGTTTCTAAAAAATTGCAAAGATATTTACCTACGAAAATCTATTTTTCAGAACGCCACTCCTGGCTCTACTGAGCGGGTCGTTTTTTTACCAAAGCGCATCGGGCACGCTGTCTAGTCACAGCACGCCTGATCGCGCCATTAAACTGAATGTAGCACGCTCCTGCTCTGGTCTGGTAGCGGGAGCAAGCTACATTCAGTTTAATGGCGCGATTGGGCGTGCTGTGACTAGACAGTGTGCCCAATGAAGTGTGCAGAATTATATAACATTATTTGGTGGGATTACTGGCCCTTTGATTCAGTGCTAAACTTCCCCAACCTTCTTCTCAACTGCACATGTGCAAACAGAATTCATGCTGTATTTGAATATTAGTTTGTGATTGGTTATGGTTAGCAAGGGTTCTTTTGTTCTGGGGACAGGGAAATCAGTGAAATGAATAAACAAAACAATATACAGGTGGCCCTCGTTTTACAACGGTTAAATTTACACCGTTTCAGAATAACAACCTTTTTTTCCAGTCATGTGACTGCTATTGAAAAGCATTGAGAAGCAGTGCATTTATTAAAATAGCCTGTAGGGGGAGCTGTCTGGCTTAATCAGTTTAACCAGACCTGAGCTATCGAGCAGATTTCAAAGGAACAAGATCTTCCTGTCTATAAATCAGTACAGATTGGAATGCATAGAAAGAACTGTTTGCAGAAAAATGCAAGTGAAATCTGTGTTGTGTGATTATTTGATTAGGTTTATAATGCTGTTTAGCAAATGTTTTTTTTTTTATATATATTTTTTATTGAGGTATAGATAAACATATACATAACATGCCATGTTGACTAAACTTGAGAATTACAGACGTTGAGGTAAAGTTCACATTGATAACATAGTGTACGGTCTTAATTACATATAGATTTAAAAATTAAGTAGGCAAAGGAAACTGTAACCTCATTTTTTAGAAATAAAGTTAGGCAAATATAGATAAAACCTATGTTTTTTGTAAAACCTACTAGAATATTTATAGGCCACTCTTGGACCTGCATGACACAGTAGAGTTTTTAATGGAGGTGTGTTAGCTCTATCTATAGCCACTTTTGGGCTTAGCAATATAAGAGACAAAATGTAGTAGTCTTAGACAATGTAACAGTATAACATAGTAGACCCCTATTATCAAAATTTATATATAGGAAATCCCCTGGCGGTAAGCGAAGGCCTCTCTTGGACCCTGAACATCCAAATGCATCTATAGGGGAATCTGATAGGGGCATATAATATAGAGTATAAAGGACCACTCTTAAACCCTTAGAACTAAAGTTGTGAACAAGAGGAGAGGAAAAAAGAAGATATCGAATATGGGTACAATTATGATATGTAGACAAGGAGGGGATTCGTCTAATATAAAGGACTCTGCTTAGATATAACAAATTAATAATAAGGAACCAAGAAGAGTATGGGCTGGAATCTGTTTGAGGGGAGGTAAAGGTAACAGGTCATTATAGCAGAGATTAGTATCTGTATGCTCTCAGCTGTACAGTCAAGTGTATGATCAGAGCTGTGGTAGTAAAAAATATCAAACTCTCCTGTCTCTCAGGATTATATAGCATTGTGGGAAGTAAGGAGGGGAAGATTGTACTTTTGTTATGGTTAACTTACATGTAGATCCGATCAGTTTCCAACACTACTGTATGGGTACATGTAAACGGAAGGAAAAACATAGCAGAACTTTGCATAGAGAGTATAAACATATAAACCAGCAGGTAAACCTAGGAACCAAATCTCAGACCTTATTGTTTTCATATTAGTCCTAGGAGGCAAAATTAATGTGCTTAGACATCATAGAAAGTGGCACAGCATCAATATGAATATAGAAAGTCACTTTATAAATATATACACATAGCGGTTCACCAACCAGTTATTGTCAGAGAAGAGAGTCAACATGAGTATTATAACTGTCTAAATAACATAATGTGAGGGTTCTATAGCTATTATTCATGTCTCAAGCAGATAGCCATTAGGTGTATAATAGCTTTTTAACATGCACCCATACTGACTCAGGTGAGGATGTCTCTAGATAATTATGAGAGTTTACTATAGCATCCTTTGAGCTGCGTGATCCCGGTCCTGAGTTGAGGGTATTAGGCCTCGTTACCTGCTCAACCCACTCCGTGCCGGTCTTTTTGAGAAACATTCTCTGGAGTGTGGAAGCCTGAACAGTGGGGTCGCCGGGTATCAGAGTTGAATTTGTGCGATTGGCTCAACTTCACAGGGCCACTGCTGTCACGATCGGCAAATAGTTCGCTTTTTAATTGTCCTACAGTACTGGTAGCAGGTAGGTGTGTGCTAAAAAGAGAGGGCCTCCGGAACAGAATAGAGCTCTCCGGTATTGTACATCTGAGCAGGAATCCTCTCCACTCTCTGGTACCGGCCTCCCCCCACCTTTCGCGGAACAATTTGAAAAGCAATTTCCCCTGGTGGATCGAGACAAGCCTTTTCTGACCTCTTGGGTTTGGTTCCGATTGTCTCCTCAGGTGCAGCCGTCTGCGCGTCACAAGCTCCTATGACCTCCTGGTCTCCGGTCTGGGAATCCCGGGTGGGTGAAGGTTTCCTCTTAATGGGGTTTGCATCGCTCCCCTGGCTACAAGGTAAGGGAGTCTTATTGTTAAGCCGACCGGTCATGGTAGGATCGGCCCTGCGGTCTAGAGCTCAGGATGTATTCATCGGTACAAGCTCCACTTTAGACCGTGTTTTTAGCGGGAGTTTGAGTAGTTCTTACTCCAGGCTTCGATAGTGGTCCTGTATAAGCTGGACCATGTTATGTTCCCATCTGTCTATAGCCTCCATTTTTAATATGTGAGGGTTTCTTGATAAAGTCCTTGCAGTGTTTTGCGGTAGTTCACTGCTCCGTAACGACAGAGGCCTGGTTGTGCCCTGCCGGGGGTGAAATAATAGGCCGCAACCTATACAAAGCTCCGGAAGGCTGAAACTGACTTCAAGTCCAAAGATAGCGATATCCTTTAAAAGGGCTTTCTCTGCTGTGCAAAGTTAGACATCAAGGCTTACTTGATGGCCAATTTCTAGATGGATTTTAAGCAGGTTTATATTAGGACCTGAAGCAGAAGGCAGTCTTGCGACCGATCATGGCCGCTGCCCGGAAGTTCCCCCGTTTAGCAAATGTTTTTGTTCATTTAATTTAGTTTAATTATATATTCTGTGTTGTGTGATTATTTTATTAGGTTTATAATGCTGTTTAGCATTTAAATTCTTCATGTCAAAACTTCAAAAATAATGTATTAGGTGTTATTATGACAATTTTGAGAGGGGCCTGGAACCTATCTCCCTCACTTCCCATTGACTTACATTATAAACTGGGTTTCAATTTACAACGCTTTTGATTTCCAACCATTCCTTCTGGAACCTAACCCCGGCGTAAACTGAGGGCTACCTGTACTCATTTGACAAAATAAAGCTGCAGCTTTCATTGCAAAATTGTTCTTATATGTTATATATATGAAGGTTCAAAATCATGTAGTTTACAATTTGTGTTTAGTGGCTACTCATACAGCCAAAAGGTCTTATAAATGAGATAACCCTGTAACTCGGCCTAGTGCATCTCCCCTCATAGGAAGACAGCTGCTAATTACATTATGCTAATTATGGCAAACATCTCCTGATTTCCCGCCTACCACTCACTTTGCTTGGCACTTGCTTTGTCTTTCTTCTTGTTGAACAGACTTAGGCCACCCCAGAGAGCCATAAAATACCCAGGTGCAGGGATTCCTAGGTTCAGAGCGCCCTGCTGACTGATTGACCTCTGCTAATATTATTGAAAGTGGATGAAACTTGAGAAGCCTGAGGTGAACAGATGTGATTTGCATGTGAGATCACTTTGTGTTCCAGTGCTTTACTGACTTGAAATAATGTTTTGCTGGAGAAACATTGTAGCAATTAGGAAAAATACTAACAACATGTTAGACCCATCTGTAACTCATTGTTCATTTCTTTAACACTTGTAATTAAATTGTGTACTTAGCACTATTTATAAACAGGTGTAACAGTGGGTGTTACACATCCTGGTGCAATTTAAAGCGATTTAGAAGAGAAGCACCAGTTTCATTAATAAATATATACATACACATATTATATCTATCTATCTATCTATCTATCTATCTATAATTAATCCCCCCATGTTCCTTTAAAGGGACACTCAAGTCAAAATGAAATCTTTCCAATTTACTTCCTTTATCAAATGTTGCACAATGTTTTTATATACACACTTTTTGAGGCATCAGCTCCTGCTCACATGGTATACACATACTAGAGTGTTATTGGCTGATGTCTGTCACATTATAAAAGGGGCTGGCAAATAGGAGAAAAAAAATTAGCTTGCCAGAAAAAAAAAATCTATTGTGAAATTGAGAGTAAGTGTTATTGCATTGTCTTTTTATTATGCACGTGATAATTATGCAATTCTACTGTATTAAGTGGTTCTTTAAGGAAAAAAAAAACACTTAAAAGGACAGTAAAGTCCAAATTAAACTTTCAAGTTTCAGATTGCACATGCAATTTTAAACAACTTTCCTATTGACTTGTATCTAAGCCTCAGCAGACGCCCCCCTTAGCTCAGGGCTACTTATTTTTTATATATTGACTTGCATTTGAGCCAATTAGTGCTGTGTCCTGCACAACTCCACGGGAGTGAGCCCAACATTATCAATATTGCACACATGAATTAGCAGTGTCTTGCTGTGAAAAGCTAATAAAAATGCACTTAGATAAGAGGCTGTCTGTAGTGGCTTAGAAACAGGCAGCAATTTAGAGGCTTCAATGTTATAAAGTATATTACTATAACAATGTTGGTTGTGCAAAGCTGGGGAATGTGCATTGTTTATCTTTGTAAACAATATCAATTTTGGTGTAGACTGTCCCTTTAAAAGATAGATAATCCCTTTATTACCCATTCCCCAGTTTTACATAACCAACACAGTTATATTAATATACTTTTTACCTCTGTGATTACCTTGTATCTAAGCCTCTGCAGACTGCTCCTTATCTCAGTTATATTAATATACTTTTTACCTCTGTGATTACCTTGTATCTAAGCCTCTGCAGACTGCTCCTTATCTCAGTTATATTAATATACTTTTTACCTCTGTGATTACCTTGTATCTAAGCCTCTGCAGACTGCACCTTATCTCAGTTATATTAATATACTTTTAACCTCTGCGATTACCTTGTATCTAAGAACCTTGTTCCAGCCCCCTGATCACATGACTGTGACTGTTTATTATCTATTGACATGCATTTAGCATTGTGTTGTGCTAAATATTAAATAACTTTCTGTGCCTGAACACAGTGTTATCTATATGGCCCACGTGAACTATCAAGTCTGTTGTTTTGAAAAGCAATTTAAAAAGCAACCCCTCAAGGGTTTAGAAATTAACATATGAGCCTACCTAGGTTTAGTTTAAACTAAGAATACCAAGTGAAAAAAACAAATTTGATGATAAAAGTAAATTGGAAAGTTTTTTTAAATTACATGTCCTATCTGAATAATGAAAGTTTAATTTTGTCCCTTTAAGTGATACTGTCACACAAGTGTTTAACATTGGAACAAATGCATGCCCCCAGTTTGATCTTAAATTCATCAAAAGGGGGAGGCTGTAGGATGCCTTATAAGATAGGACGTTCCATGCTGTCCTTTGGCGTTTACAGGGCCATTATACACTCATTTTTTCTTTGCATAAATGTTTTGTAGATGATCTATTTATAAAGCCCATAAAGTTTTTTTTTTTTTTTTTAAATGTATAATTTTGCTTATTTTTAAATAACATTGCTCTGATTTTCAGACACCTAACCAAGCCCCAAAGTTTTATTTGAATACTGTCATTTACCTTCTCCAGCTTGCTCCTGTTAGTGTAAAGGGTCTTTTCATATGCAAAAGAAGGGGGAGGGGGAGTGTCTTATTTCTCACTTGCAGTGGGATTTCCAACTGCCTTTTCAACAGAGCTGAAAGCCTCTAAGTATGTTTTTAAACCATTCTATACTGGATTTTTATATCAGTATCTGTGCATCTTATTCTTTATAGTAGTGTCTATTAGATGCAGTTATATGAAAATGAGTGTATACTGTCCCTTTAAGCCCAGTGCTGTTAGTATGGCATAGAACATCCTACCAGTGTGATGAGGTTAAAAAAGCCACTGGTTCTTAGTAAACTGTACAGGGCAGCTGGTGTAAAGGTGGTTAAAGGGTCATGAAAATAAACTTTTGTAGATCTCTTTCTACTCCCCCTCCCCCCCTTTGAGAACATGTTCTTGGAAAGTCGTCTAATGTTATTTTTGGGATTAATGTATTCATTAACAGTACAAGTATTAACATGTTTACTATACCTGTATGTGTAATTTTTTATTTCTATGTGAATGAACTTGTACTTAATTTGACCTTAACATGTTAATACCCCCGCAATAATTTTAATTTACTTTAATGATCAAATTTACATCCAGGTAGGCTCAGGAGCAGAAATGCCCTACCGGGAGCTAGCTATGCACATATGCTTGTTGTCATTGGCTCAGCACATGTTTTCAGCTAGCTACCAGTAGTGCATTGCTGCTTTGTAGGTGTTAAACACAAAGTTATAAGCATGCAATAGTGCAAAAATAAAATACGCTAACATAGTAGAGCACTTTCTTTATGCACTTTTATTTCCTTTTAAATTCATGGTCAAAGCTGTATTTATGTGTTTAGATATGGGTTCAGTTGGTGAGCCAATACGTAGCAGGGATACATGAGTATGCTCCAGTTGGTGGCCATATTTTGAGCTGCGGCAGAATGTTACAGCATGTTTTACTTTCAAACTGTAATGTTAACATGTCATGTCTACGTATTTGATGTATGAAAGGACAGATGCTGCATAAATTAAAAAAAATGGTATTGGACAAAATATATAGGCCTAGATTACAAGTGAAGCGCAAAATTGGGCTTACGCGAGCGCAATATTTGCACTCCACTCGTAATACCAGCACACGTAAATGTGCACTGTAGTATAAGTAAGGAGCAATGGGGACGTGGCCTCGTGTTCGCATTGCTTGGAAGCTTTGTGCTCACGATGAGGCGCTTCCATAGGCTCCAATGGGAGCCTAGTTCTCATGCTGTGAGACACGGCAGAGAACCTTATGCAGCGAAGGGGGTAAGTCGCGCAGCAAAGGTTATTTATATATGTATTGTAAGTTCCCACGGGAATAGAGCCCTCAATTCCTCCTGTATGTGTTTGTAAAATGTTGTCTTGTCTCTTACAAGGTTTTCATTGTTTTATTTAAATGAATTGTACCCATGGACAGCGCTGCGTAATATGTTGGCGCTTTATAAATAAAGTATAATAATATTAACACATAAATATATGTATATAAGCATATACATATATATTTATAGGAATAACGCAGTCCCTATAGACAGCCCACATCAGCACACTTTAACCCCTTAAAACTGCTTCATGCAGTTCTATTTCAAAAAATCGGCCCCTGTATCTTTCAAACCTCACTATATATTTACCATATATGGTCGCTAATTCATATACGATCACATCAGATGCAATAATGTCATGTATCTTTATCCATCATCTCCTGCATTGTTTATTCTATCTTGAAAGAGTTGAAAAAAGGTTTAAGAATGACCGTATGTACCATTAGTTTGAGAACTTACGGCTAGATTTAGAGGTTTGTCGGTAACGACCCGCATAGCTAACGCTGGCTTTTCCCCCCCCCCACCTTTTAAATACCACTGGTATTTAGAGTTCGCAGAAGGGCTGCGTTAGGCTCCAAAAAGGGAGTGTAGAGCATAATTTACTGCCACTGCAACTCTCAATACCAGCGATGCTTACGGACGCGTCCAGCTTCAAAAACGTGCTCGTGCACGATTCCCCCATAGGAAACAATTGGGCCGTTTGAGCTGAAAAAAAACCTAACACCTGCAAAAAAGCAGCGTTCAGCTCCTAACGCAGCCCCATTGTTTCCTATGGGGAAACACTTCCTATGTCTGCACCTAACACCCTAACATGTACCCCGAGTCTAAACACCCCTAACCTTACACTTATTAACCCCTAATCTCCCGCCCCCGCTATCGCTGACCCTTGCATATTTTTTTTAACCCCTAATTTGCCGCTCCGTACACCGCCGCCACCTACGTTATCCATACGTACCCCTAATCTGCTGCCCCTAACACCGCCGACCCCTATATTATATTTATTAACAGATACAACAAAGGGTTTATTTGGTTAAGCACACCACAAAAAGACTATTTGCAACCTAGCACACACATTGTGGAAGTGCTACCAAGGTGACCAGCAATGATTAATTGAAAAAAAGTATATTTAGCAAATTGAAGTATATTTTAAATATGCTATAACTATGTGGACTGTAGTGGTAGAATGTGCACCTACACTTTCTTGTTTTTATATTTATTAACCCCTAATCTTCCGCCCCCAACGTCACCTCCACCTACCTACACTTATTAACCCCTAATCTGCCGACCGGACCTCACCGCTACTATAATAAAGTTATTAACCCCTAATCCGCCTCACTCCCGCCTCAATAACCCTATAATAAATAGTATTAACCAAAATTATTCCTATTTAAAGCTAAATACTGTAAAATAAACCCTAATATAGCTACAATATAAATAATAATTATATTGTAGCTATTTTAGGATTAATATTTATTTTACAGGCAACTTTGTATTTATTTTAACTAGGTACAATAGCTATTAAATAGTTAAGAACTATTTAATAGTTACCTAGTTAAAATAATTACAAAATTACCTGTAAAATAAATCCTAACCTAAGTTACAATTAAACCTAACACTACACTATCAATAAATTAATTAAATAAATTACCTACAATTATCTACAATTAAACCTAACACTACACTATCAATAAATTAATTAAATACAAATAAATACACTAACTAAAGTACAAAAAATAAAAAAAGAACTAAGTTACAAAAAATAAAAAAAATATTTACAAACATTATAAAAATATTACAACAATTTTAAGCTAATTACACCTACTCTAAGCCCCCTAATAAAATAACAAAGCCCCCCAAAATAAAAAAATGCCCTACCCTATTCTAAAATAAAAATAGAAAAGCTCTTTTACCTTACCAGCCCTTAAAAGGGCCTTTTGCGGGGCATGCCCCAAAGAATTCTGCTCTTTTGCCTGTAAAAAAAAACATACAATACCCCCCCCCCAACATTACAACCCACCACCCACATACCCCTAATCTAACCCAAACCCCCCTTAAATAAACCTAACCCTAAGCCCCTGAAGATCTTCCTACCTTATCTTCACCACGCCGGGTATCACCGATCGGTCCAGAAGAGGCTCCGAAGTCTTCATCCAAGCCCAAGCGGGGGCTGAAGACGTCCATCATCGGGCTGAAGTCTTGATCCAAGCGGCGGCTGAAGAGGTCCATCATCGGGCAGAAGTCTTCATCCTATCCGGGCAGAAGAGGAGATCCGGACCAGTAGACATCTTCATCCAAGCGGCATCTTCTATCTTCTTCCATCCGACGACGAGCAGCTCCATCTTCAAGACCTCCGGCGTGGATCCATCCTCTTCTTCCGACGTCCTAACACAGAATGAAGGTTCCTTTAAGGGACGTCATCCAAGATGGCGTCCCTTGAATTCCGATTGGCTGATAGGATTCTATCAGCCAATTGGAATTAAGGTAGGAAAATTCTGATTGGCTGATGGAATCAGCCAATCAGATTCAAGTTCAATCGGATTGGCTGATCCAATCAGCCAATCAGATTGAGCTCGCATTCTATTGGCTGATCGGAAAAATGAAATAAATTGCAATATGTGAAACTGGACCTAAGCAGTGCTAATAAGTAAATAAATATATAAATCCCTCCACTGTGGATTCATTTAATATACTTTTGAATGCGATTCTGGTGTGAGGTTAGCTGGTTAAAGAGATTAAGGGCAGCCAACAGGAGCAAAGCAAGGTAAAGACTGAGGAGGAAGCATGGAGGTGCAGACAAATATAAGTTTGCTGAATGGAACAGCAGAACTACTATGGGAAGCTGTAAAATCTGAGACAGAGAGAAAACAAAAACTATAAAAATAAACCTTACATTAATGTGTAAAGTATCAGCATGACACTATACATCAGCCACAGTAGCACATGTCCCTTCTTTACTAGGAACAAGTTCCCTCTCACCCTGTACTAGACAATGCTGCATGGGGAGGGGTATCTGTGCACTCACTTATTCTTCCCACTGACACCTTTCTACAAAGAACTGTTCCCAAACTTCAGTTAGTTGATCTTAGGGCCACAGCAGAAAGAGCAGGGCTAAGGGGCCAGCAGACTGGATGCTGCCTGCCCAAGGCTGCATGGATACAGTGTGAGACAAGTCAGACAGCCTCAAGACTGAAAAGAGCAGTGTGTGCAGCTGCACAGATGCTGAAATCCTCACATGCCTGCCGCTCCAGCTATCTGCTGCATGCGCCTACTGTCAGCCCTACCCAGAAACAATCCCCACCACCAGAGCAGTTACCTGGTAACAGTGGTAACCCCAGCAGGACCTTTTCTGATGCAGTGGGAATGGCTGGATGCTGAGTTAGGGTTTAGCATTCAGTGATGCAAAGTGCACATCTAAAACAGCACATGACAATAGCTTGGCATGTCACATGACACCGGCACGGTCTGGCACAGTTTTTCATAAATAAATATAAGTAGAGAACTTTTGACTGTGACAGTATTAGGACTGACTGTGTGTGTTCTCCATGTCACATCAGCAGTCTGGTATGAACCAAAAAAAAATTATATATATATATATATATATATATATATATATATATATATATATATATATATATATATATTTAGGACTCTTGGGCCCCTCAACAAAGACTGGGCCCTGGGCAACTGCCCCTTTTGCCCTGTGTTAAAGGTCGCCCTGACTGATGTAAACTCTAATAACTGCAATAAAACGTATTAAGGATATTAAGGATATGCACACTTTATTTTGGGGGCAATTGGGAGACATTTTTAAAATTAACCAGAGGTCTGACCTCTGGTTAATTTTGGGAGCACTAATTGCTACCGCAAGCTCACAGTAGCATTAACCAGCCATTTGTGCTGGGAGCACGATAAATTAGCGTTCCACTTGTAATCCAGTCCATAATAAGTTGATTGTTCATATTTTGGGATGTTGAAATAATTATTGCATAAGATTGTTATAGTTTTTGATTATGGATAGAAACTGTTTTTGTGACCTTTAATCTTATTTTTTATCAGCTATAACACAAAGCATAGATGAACTAACAAATAGTATACAAATGCCAAACAAATAAAATCATAATAATTATAATCATATTAATAATAATGTTTATTGCATGGGGAACTGAGCCAGTTAAACATCACAAATGTGTGAAAACTGATTCCGCACAGGGGTTGGAAAAATCTCAGCGGCTAAGCAATTGCAAGAGTTATATAAATACTATTAGAGCAATTACACATTTCTCTTGAGTTATTACTAGGGTAATTACTACCCCTCTAGGGAGCCCAAGGTCTGAGCAAGACAAATCAGCCTTTTATTTAGTATTCATTACAGCAGTCTAATAAGCAAGTCTCTCAGGGTTGATGAATTTAAAGGGGACAGTAAATTCAAAATTAATTTCCCAATAAAAAAGTAGAAATTACACCTTGCAAATGTTGTGACCTTGCAACATTACACACAGGGATTGCTTAATCAGTGCAGGAGCTCATTTTTATCTGGTTGCGATAGGGAAGATAAAATAAACAATACTTGAGAGGCTTTTTAAGGATTATGTCTCTATAAAATGCAATATTATTCAAATTTTGATAACAAAAACAGTTTTATTTTCTATGTAAATAGCACAACAATGTTCAGCTGCCGATATTAATACCTAGGGTTGCCAACTTCTTTACTTTTTAAGAAAGTAAAGGAGACTAACGAATCACTAATAGGAAATTGACAAATTATACAGTAGTTACTGAAAAAACAATAATTTTATTTTACAATTTGATACAGTTTGGTACAACTGAATTCTTCATACAAATCATCTTCATTCTACAAATCCGTTAATTCTTTTTCTCTTGAAGTCATTGTAAAGTATAATGAATAAGTGCCGGTATATTAAAATAATCATAAAAACAAGGGCACTTTCATTCATCAAACTTTACAAAGACGCTTATTTTTTTTAAAATAATGATCCAGGAAACTATAGACCAGTTAGTCACATCAATAGTGGGGAAGATATTTGAAGGGATTATAAGGGATTATATTGATGAGCATATTTGTGTAAACAAGATTATGAGTTCTAATCAGCATAGTTTTAGGAGAAATAGATCATGTCAAACTAATCTAATTAGATTCTACGAGGAAGTAAGTAAAAATATAGATAAAGGGGAATCAGTTGATGTGATATACTTAGATTTTGCAAAGGCATTTGATACAGTGCCACATGAGAGATTAATGCACAAAATTAAGGGACTGGGAATAGCTGAAAATGTTAGCTCATGGATAAATAACTGGATAAAAGATAGGGAGCAATGAGTAGTAGTAAATGGATCATACTCAGATTGGACAAAGGTAATCAGTGGAGTCCCCCAGGGATCAGTACTGGGCCCCGTTCTTTTTAATATTTTTATAAATGACTTGGAGCAAGGATTAAATAGCGACATCTCTATTTTTTGCAGATGATACTAACGGCTAGATTTAGAGTTTTGTCAGTAAAGGCCCGCGTAGCCAACGCAGCTTTTTTTCCTACCGCTGCTTCCAAACAACGCTGGTATTTAGAGTTGTCTGAAGGGCTGCGTTAGGCTCCAAAAAGGGTGCGTTGAGCCGAATTTACCGCCACTTCAACCCTCAATACCAGCATTGCTTATGGTAGCGGTAAGCTGGCAAAACGAGCTCATGCACGATTCCCCCATAGGAAACAATGGGGCAGTTTGGGGTGAAAAAAAACCTAACACCTGCAAAAAAGCAGCGTTAAGCTCCCAACGCAGCCCCATTGTTTCCTATGGGGAAACACTTTCTAAGTCTGCACCTAACACCCTAACATGAACCCCGAGTCTAAACACCCCTAATCTTACACTTATTAACCCCTAATCTGCCGCCCCCCGCTATCGCTGACATCTGCATTTTAGTATTAACCCCTAATCTGCCAACCGGACCTCGCCGCTACTATAATAAATGTATTAACCCCTAAAGCTAAGTCTAACCCTAACACCCCCTAAGTTAAATATAATTTTAATCTAACTAAATAAATTAACTCTTATTAACTAAAGTCTTCCTATTTAAAACTAAATACTTACCTGTAAAATAAACCCTAAACTAGCTACAATATAACGAATAATTATATTGTAGCTATTTTAGGATTTATATTTATTTTACAGGCAACTTTGTATTTATTTTAACCAGGTACAATAGCTATTAAATAGTTATTAACTATTTAATACCTACCTAGCTAAAATAAAGAGAAATTTACCTGTAAAATAAAAACTAACCTAAGTTACAATTATACCTAACACTACACTATACTTAAATAAATTAATCCTATTTAAAACTAAATACTTACCTGTAAAATAAACCCTAA
This sequence comes from Bombina bombina, assembly GCF_027579735.1. NCBI lineage: Eukaryota > Metazoa > Chordata > Amphibia > Anura > Bombinatoridae > Bombina > Bombina bombina. The sequence continues at coordinate 47,365,032 of NC_069499.1, read as the reverse complement.
TATAGCTACAATATAACGAATAATTATATTGTAGCTATTTTAGGATTTATATTTATTTTACAGGTAACTTTGTATTTATTTTAACTAGGTACAATAGCTATTAAATAGTTATTAACTATTTAATAGCTACCTAGTTAAAATAATTTCAAAATTACCTGTAAAATAAATCCTAACCTAAGTTACAATTAAACCTAACACTACACTATCATTAAATTAATTAAATCAATTTACTACCAATACCTACAATTAAATAAACTAAACTAAATTACAAAAAAAACAAACACTAAATTACAGAAAATAAAAAAAGATTACAAGAATTTTAAACTAATTACACCTAATCTAAGCCCCCTAATAAAATAAAAAAAAACCCAAATAATAAAAGTCCCTACCCTATTCTACATTACCAAGTAATCAGCTCTTTTAGCAGCCCTTAAAAGGGCTTTTTGCGGGGCATGCCCCAAAGTAATCAGCTCTTTTGCCTGTAAAAAAAAATACAACCCCCCCAACATTAAAACCCACCACCCACATACCCCTACTCTAACCCACCCAAACCCCCCTTAAATAAACCTGATCGGAACAGCCAATAGAATGCGAGCTCAATCTGATTGGCTGATTGGATCAGCCAATTGGATTGAACTTGAATCTGATTGGCTGATTCAATCAGCCAATCAGATTTTTCCTACCTTAATTCCGATTGGCTGATAGAATCCTATCAGCCAATCGAAATTTGAGGGACGCCATCTTGGATGACGTCATTTAAAGGAACCTTCATTCGGCGAGTAGGCGTCGGTTGAAGAGTATGGATCCGCGTCGGCTGGGAAGAAGATGGCTCCGCTCCGGATGGATGAAGATAGAAGATGCCGCTTGGATGAAGATGTCTGCCGGTCCGGATGTCCTCTTCTGCCCGGATAGGATGAAGACTTCTGCCGGTCTGGATGTCCTCTTCTGCCCCATCGGATGAAGATTTCGGCCCTGCTGGTTGAAGACGAATCAAGGTAGGGAGATCTTGAGGGGGGTAGTGTTAGGTTTATTTAAGGGGGGTTTGGGTGGGTTGGAGTAGGGGTATGTGAGTGGTGGGTTTTAATGTTGGGGGGGTTGTATTTTTTTTTACAGGCACAAGAGCTGATTACTTTTAAGGGCTGGTAAAAGAGCTGATTACTTGGTAATGTAGACTAGGGTAGGGACTTTTATTATTTTTTTATTTTTTTATTTTATTAGGGGGCTTAGATTAGGTGTAATTAGTTTAAAATTCTTGTAATCTTTTTTTATTTTCTGTAATTTAGTGGGGTTTTTTTTTTTTAATTTAGTTTAGTTTATTTAATTGTATTTAATTGCAGGTATTGGCAGTTAATTTATTTAATTAATTTAATGATAGTGTAGTGTTAGGTTTAACAGGTAATTTTGTAATTATTTTAGCTAGGTAGCTATTAAATAGTTAATAACTATTTAATAGCTATTGTACCTAGTTAAAATAAATACAAAATTGCCTGTAAAATAAATATAAATCCTAAAATAGCTACAATATAATTATTCGTTATATTGTAGCTATGTTAGGGTTTATTTTACAGGTAAGTATTTAGTTTTAAATAGGAAGACTTTAGTTAATAAGAGTTAATTTATTTCGTTAGATTAAAATTATATTTAATTTAGGGGGGGTGTTAGGGTTAGGGTTAGATTTAGCTTTAGGGGTTAATACATTTATTATAGTATCGGCGAGGTCCGGTCAGCAGATTAGGGGTTAATACTTGAAGTTAGGTGGCGGCAACGTTGGGGGGGGCAGATTAGGGGTTAATAAATATTATGTAGGTGTTGGCGATGTTAGGGGCAGCAGATTAGGGGTTCATAGGGATAATGTAGGTGGCGGCGATGCGCGGTCGGCAGATTAGGGGTTAAAAATATTTATTATAGTGGTGGCGATGTGGGGGGACCTCGGTTTAGGGGTACATAGGTAGTTTATGGGTGTTAGTGTACTTTAGAGCACTGTAGTTAAGAGCTTTATATACCGGCGTTAGCCCATAAAGCTCTTAACTACAGCCTTTCCATGGGCGTTAGGAGTCTTGTCGGTAGAGTTGTAACACTCACTTCAGCCAAGACTCTAAATACCAGCGTTAGGAAGATCCCATTGAAAAGATAGGATACGCAATTGGCGTAAGGGGATCTGCGGTATGGAAAAGTTGCAGCTTGAAAGTGAGCGGTACACCTTTACCTGGCCGACTCTAAATACCAGCGGGCGGCCAAAAGCAGCATTAGGACCCCTTAACGCTGCTTTTGACAGCTAACGCAGAACTCTAAATCTAGGCGTAAGTTAAGTAAGGTCATTAGGTCAGAGCAGGATGAACTTTCATTACAAAGGGATCTGCAAAAATTAGAAGTATGGGCAAGTAAATGGAAAATGAGATTTAATACGGAAAAATGCAAGGTTCTACATTTTGTAAGTAAAAATAAGCAGGCAACGTATTTTTTAAATGGCACAAGACTTAGCCAAACAGAGGAGGAAAGGGATTTGGGAGTAGTAATAGATAACAAGCTAAAGATGGGTGCACAATGCAGGGCAGCGGCTTCAAAGTCTAATAAGATATTAGCATGTATTAAAAGAGGCATTGATTCAAGGGAGGAAAGCATAATTCTGTCACTATATAAAGCTCTGGTAAGACCTCACCTTGAGTATGGAGTGCAGTTCTGGGGACCGATCAGAAAAAAAAAATATTGCAGAACTAGAAAAAGTTCAGAGAAGGGCCACAAAGCTAATAAGGGGATTGGAGAAATTAACCTATGAGGAGAGGCTAGCCAACCTGGGTCTGTTTTCTTTAGAAAAAAGGCACTTGAGAGGTGACATGATTACTTTATATAAATATATTCAAGGCCCATATTCAGAGATGGCAGAAGCTCTGTTTATTCCAAGAAAATTGTTTCTGACAAGAGGTCACAATTTAAGGTTGGAGGAAAGGAGATTTCATCTCCTGCAATGGAAACGTTTTTTCACTGTAAGAGAAATAAAATTGTGGAACTCATTACCAAAGGAGGTAGTGAATGCCAATACCCTAGATACATTTAAAAATAGTCTGGATACATTTCTGTATATAAACAAAATTCATGGATATGATTGCTAGTATTAAATTAGTCACCTTCTAGTGCGGTTATTTAAGCTTAACTGGAGCTTTTTGTAAGTATTTTAGATTTGTATAGGTTGAGCTCGATGGACTTCAGTCTTTTTTCAACCTTATCTACTATGTTACTATGTATGTTAACGTTATGGTAAACATAACGCCGTTCCTCCGCCCACAGCTCCTGCTTTCATTTGCATACCGATGACGATACGGCTTCCTCCAATCGTTGTGTGCACCAAGAGCTGGACGCCAAAGGGGGCAAGCAACGATTGGAGGAAGCCTGATTTGTCATTAATCTGCTAAAGAAAGCAGGAGCTGTGGGCAGAAGATCGACGTTATGTTTACCATAATGCAAAGGTAAGTATTTTACAAAATAAGCGTCTTTGTAAAGTTTAATGAATAAAAGTGTCCCTGTTTTAGATACCAGGCACTTATTCATTAAACTTTACAATCACTTTAAGGCACAACAGAAGTGAAGACGAACTGTCAGATACATCAAAATTATTAAAGGGACATAAAATCCATTTTTTTTTCTTTCATGATTCATACAATTTTAAACAGCATTTTAGTTTACTTCTGTAATAAATGTGCTTAATTCTCTTGGTATCCTCTGTTGAAGGAGCAGCAATGCACTACTGGGAGCTAGCTGAACAAACAGCTAGCTCCCAGTAGTGCATTGCTGCTTCTGAGCCTACCTAGCAATGATTTTAAACAAACAATGTCGAGAGAACAAAGCAAATTAGATAACAGAAGTAAATTAGAAAATTGTTTAATATTACATGATCTATCTGAATAACGAGGGGACATTTTTGGGTCTTATGTCTTTAAATAAGAGTACAATATTAAATGTTTGAAATTAATATATTCACATGTTGTAAAAATAAGGGAGGAAATGTTCTTAAAGCAGATAAATAGGGAGCCTGATGGACTGTAAAAAAGTGTGGGTAAATAAAGGAGATTCCTGAAAAAAAGGGAAGGTTGGTGGTGGTAACTCTATTAATGCCATACTATGCATATGTAAAACATGTCCCTTTAAATGGATGCATGATACACCAGTTATTTTTAAAGGAAGATTCTATTTTAAAAATAAATAAAATGTTCTATTTCATGAGATTTTATTTTAAAATTAATTTCACTCTGTGGATTTACCATCTTCAAAACACACAGTCAAAGCTGCACTCTTCAAAGGCCCCCACATTATGTTCTATGTAAGGATAGGCCTAGTTCCCGGGGCATACACACATATGACTGCTTCTTATTTCCTCACCAGCTGTATCCTCACCTGGAGTGTCATGGGAGCACAAAATTGACTATGTTTGTAGGGAATATGGGGGGGGGGGTGCATTGCCTGGGCAGTGTGCATTGTTACAACAACATATGTGCACATTTCTAAAGTGAACATTTTATAAGCGAGGCAATAAGATAAGAATTATACAAGAATTGAACAAGGATCGGACAAGGGACAAGACACAAGGCAAGTACCTTTGTAAATTTGTGTTTTAAGTATCTCATTGCTTCCTTATGCAAGTGCTGCTGTAATTCTGTCTTTCATGTTTCATTGGCTCCCACTTTTGGAAAAATGCTCAATATATTTATATTCCTTTTTGCTACCTCTTGCCTCTATAGCAAACTACTTTACTCAATTACTCCTTCCCCCTCACCACCTGCTCTGTTCATTAGCCCATCTCTCTTAAACTCACCTTACTTTTGTACTCATGAACTTTACCTATTCCTAAACACTCTCCCCCCTGCACCTCATCCCAAAAGCAGTCTCATTACTGCAAATATGCATCTCACCTCATTTCACTCTCCCTCTTGCTCATACTAGCTGCTGGCGACATCTCCCCTAATCCTGGCCCCCCAACAACTTCCTAGCAGTGCACATCCATGTGTACCTTTCCACAGACTCAGAAAACAAAACTCTGGTAACCTGACATTCTTGTATCTAAAGCAACTACGCCCTTCACTTGTGCATTCTGGAACTCTCGCTCTGTTTGCAACAAGTTCACTTCTATCCATGATATTTTATCTCCCACTCCCTCAACCTTCTGGCTCTCAAAGAAACTTGCCTCTCTCCTTTAGACACAGCATCCACTGCTGCATTGTCACATGGGGGTCTCCACTTCAGCCATACTCCTAGGTCTGGTAATAGACAAGGAGGTGGTGTAGGTATTTTACTTTCCTCTCATTGCACCTTTCAACTAATACAACCCATCTCTTCCCTCACATTATCCTAATTCGAAACCCACATGATTAGCATATTATCTCCTCTCTATACATGTTGCAGTAATATACGGCCCCCCTGGCTCCTCAACTAAATTTCTAGATAACTTTGCTGCCTGGCTATTCTATTTCCTTTCCTCAGACACTCCTGCCCTCATTCTTGGTGACTTCAACATCCCTCTTGAGAATCCCACTGCCTCCATTACAAAACAACTTCTGCAATTCACTTCCTCTTTCAGTTTGTCACAATGGACTGACTCTCCCACTCACAAAGACGGTCACTCCCTTGATCTGATCTTTCGCTATCGATGCACTATTTCAAACTTAAATTTTTTTCCTTTTCCTCTTTTTGACCATTATCTCCTCACTTGCAACATCTCATCCCTCCCTACAACTCTCCCTACTTCTACCCCTCACACCAAACTTCACAGAGGCATTATGTCATTAGATCAGCAACAGCTTGCTAGTTCTCTCGAACCTCTCCTCTAATCCATCTCCTCCTTTTCCTGCCCTGACCAATCAATCTGCCACTATAATTCCACCCTTACATCGGTCCTTCACAATCTAGCCGCTCCTAACATAGCTTGTAAATCACACACTCACCCTCAGCCCTGGCATACTTCTCTGACATGGTACTTATGCAGATGTTCCCGTACTACTGAGCGGCACTGGAGAAAATCTCGGAGTTCAGCTGGCTTTCTTCACTACAAGTTCATCTTGGACTCCTACTACTCTGCCCTTAATCTTTATAAGCAACATTACTTCTCTTCTCTTATCTCCACTCTTTCTTGAAACCCAAAACGTCTGTTCTCCACTTTCAACACACTTCTCCGCCCACCCCCACATCCTAATACAACTTCTCTGTCAGCTCAAAATTTTGTCAGCCACTTCAATAACAAAATTGATTCCATCAGAAACAAATTCATCTCTCAGCATGCTTCCAGCCTCTCACCCCCTCAAAAGCTTGCAATTAACCAAAACCCACATAGCCATATATTTAGATCTTCCCTGTTACTGAGGAAGACGTTTCTGCACTTATATTGCACTTTCACCTCACTAAATGTCCCCTCGACCCCATTCCCTCACAGCTACTTCCCTCCCTCTCTTCTACCCTTACCCCTTTACTCACTTTTCAACCTCTCCCTCAGCACTGGTATATTCCCCTCATCTCTAAAACATGCACTGGTCACACCTATCCTCAAGAAAACCTTCTCTTAATCCAACCTCCCCATCCAACTACCACCCCATTTTTCCCTACTCCCTCTTGTCTCAAAGCTTCTTGAAAAGCTAGTACATGCACGCCTATCCCATTTCCTTACATTACACTCCCTCCTTGACCCACTGCAATCTGGACTTAGCCCCCATCACTCCGCAGAGACAGCAATCGTTAAGGTTAACAATGACCTACTCACAGCAAAATCAAACGCCACTTCTCTCTCTTCTCGATCTGTCTGCAGCCTTTGATACTGTCGACCACCCTCTTTTGCTCCAAACCCTCCAATCCTTCTGCATTTGTGACACAGCCCTCTCGTGGTTCTCTTCCTACCTGTCTAACCATACCTTTAGTGTAGCCTTCTCTGGGGCTTCCTCTGCCCCGTTACCACTTTCTGTTAGGGTACCGCAAGGCTCTGTCCTCGGTCCCCTTCTCTTCTCAATCTACACATCATTATTAGGTTTCCTAATAAAGTCCCACAGGTTTCAATATCATTTGTATGCCGACGACACTCAAATTTACATCTCTGCTCCAGACCTATCTCCTTCCTTGCTTACCCATGTCACTAACTGTCTTTCACACATCTCTTCCTGGATGTCCTCTTATTACCTTAAGCTAAATCTGTCCAAAACTGAGCTCCTTATTCCCCCCCCCTTATTCCAAAATCTCCACCCCCCCATATCTCTATAACTGTCAACAACTCCATCAGGTCCGCCAGACCTTGCTGAATGCGGAGAGCAATACACTCTCCGTATTCAGCATTGCACCAGAAGCTCACAAGAGCTGCTGGTGCAACGCCGCCCCCTGCAGACTCGCGGCCAATGGGCCGCCAGCAGGGAGGTGTCAATCAACCCGATCATACTCGATCGGGTTGATTTCCGGCGATGTCTGTCCGCCTGCTCAGAGCATGCGGACAGGTTATGGAGCAGCGGTCTTTGTGACCACTGCTTCATAACTGCTGTTTCGAGTGAGTCTGAAGACTTGCCAGAAACACGGGCCATCAAGCTCCTTTCAGAGCTTGATAGATAGGCCCCCTTGTCTCCAGATACTCTACCTCCCCCCACTCCGCTCTGCTCACGACCTCCTACTCTTCTCCTCTCTTGCTACCTCCTCACACTCCCGTTTACAGGACTTTTCCAGACTGGCTCCCATCTTGTGGAACCCTCTGCCTCATTTCACAAGACTCTCCCCTAGTTTTGAAAGCTTCAAGCACTCCCTAAAGACTCTTCTGTTCAGGGATGCATACAACCTACACTAACCTTTCTTTATACCAGTTCCTCTCCTCCATTGCTATCCGCAATGCACCTCCTTAGAATGTAAGCCTAAGAGCCCAACTGCTTGCAGATCACCTTCACAAGTGCTGACTACAACAGTGCGACTCTAGGCAGGGTCCTCTACCCATTTGATCCCAATAATTGCTACCTTGTATACGCCTATGTTTATAGCGCTGCGGAATCTGTTGGCACTCTACAAATAACTGATAATAATAATAATATGTATACAAATTAACACCCTCCAAAGAAAGAGCATTGCATTTTTATAGTAGTCTGTCTATTTCTACGAGTGCTGGTCTTGCTGACAGCAGTAAGATGTGCTATTAATACATGCCTCGCTCTCAAGCTATTTAACTCTTTAGAGTGCAAACTGCAGCCAACATACAGGGTCATTAAGGGGCTAAATCACAATTTTCATTAGAAAGTAAAACTGATCCTCATATATAAAGCCTTTAAAAGACGCTGCTACACAACTACACAAAGAATTTACATTTCAGAATACTGGTAATGTTTTGCAGGTTTCCTGCCCTGTTTATAGACACATATGCCACTGCCAACATGCCAGCGCGTCAATGTTACCTACATTACATCATTGTGGCTACAATGATGTTGTCACAGTTTTGCATTCTTGAAATATCAGTTTAGGGCTTTTTTTTTATTTCACCGTTAAAAAGACAGTAAATGTTTAAAATGACTTTACATAGTGCTGTAGTATGTCATCAGTAAAGGTTTGTTATGGGCAACTCAGCTGTTATAAAGTTATTTTTCCCACAGATATTGGTCTCCGAAACTCCAACTGTTTTCTCTTGATATCCTGTCGGACGGTAAAAGGGTATCTAATAATGTGCTACAGGAAATCAGAGGCCACATCCCTGGAACCTTTCACTTTAAAGTAGGGTGTTCTTATGAAGGGTGAAGGCATTAGCCGCAAGAACATACAGGTCACACTACACATGCTTGACCCTTTTTTTCTATATAGCTGATTTCCCTACTTAGTGGATATCAGGGATTGTAGGGCTTCTGATTAGCTATAATTAGCTAAAGAGATCAA